>NC_045436.1:19978709-20079091 GCF_002776525.5 Piliocolobus tephrosceles | reverse complement strand
AGTTGGAACCTTAGTGGATATCTTAGATTCTTCTTTACCATTCCCTAGATCTTATTAATTACCAGGTCCTCTTAAATATTTCTTCAAACTCTCTCTGCTTCCCAATGTTGGTGTGTCTTAGTGAGCAGGATAAAATCACAACCAAAGTATTTTCTTATTCTCTCACTCAACACAACAACAATTAACACAGAAGACTTTGTGATCACATGCGTGGGGGTGTCTCTTCCCACAGCAACCAGTCAAGTTCTGCAGCAGATACCAACTGGGTGCCCCCCAGTTCCAACACTGTATACCTAGAGGTAACGTCAGATACCACAGGTTGAGAGCAGGTCCCAAAAGACTTCCCCCACTTCCAATGCTAATCACAAGCCCCAGGTTATTTTGATTTTGCCTGTGCTTCTGATACACTGGCTATAAATCAGGGATCCTATGACTCCTCCACTCCTTGCATCCTTGGGTTCAATTAATGTGCTAGAGCAGCTCACAGAACTCAGAGGAACACTTACCAGTTTATTATAAAGGATATTGAAAGGATACAGATGAACAGATGCATAGGGGGAGATAGGAGGAAAGAGCATGGAGCTTCCATGCATTCCCTTGGTACACCAGCTTCTAGGAGCCTCCAAGTGTTCAGCTATTCAGAAGCTCTCTGAATCTGCTCTTTTTGGGTTTTTATGGAGGCTTCATTACATAGGCACAGTCAACAACTATGTAGAAATATGATTGCACAAAAACGGTATGACCTAACAGCACTAATAGACCCAGTGGGGAAACCCAGCAAAGCCTGTCTGTTCAAGTGCTTCTGCTTATCTGTGCAGCCTTCCTTTTTCCAGGGGCTGGGGCAAACTCCCTTCTAAAGTGAACGTCTTATGACCCACAGTCAGACAGGCTGTGGAAGATTAGAGTTCTGCCTTGGCTTGGTGGAAAGCAGGGCAGGAAAAGGTCAGCAAGAGAGAAGAGATTCTGCTTTCTGAGGTTTAATGTGCCCCAGCATTATAACAAAAGAGTGTAGTAAGGCCAGGCACAGTGGCTCACCTCTGTAATCCCATCACTTTGGGAGGCCGAGGTGCACAGATCACTTGAGGCCAGGAATTCGAGACCAGCCTGGCCAACATAGTGAAATCCTGTCTCTACTTATATAAAATTAAATTTGATATTTTAAAAAATGTAATGAGAGCTATGGGACTTATAAACCAGGAACCATGGATGAAAACCAATATGTATCGTATCACTTAGTTCAGTTATGCCCTATCGTATGTTTAGAATCGTTCAGACGTCTTGTCTCATCTCCAGCCCCTCTATCTGTAGTCCTTCAGTCTCTTACCCTTCTTATCTGTTTTTCACACTGCTGCTAGTGTTGGCTTGCTAAAATTCATGTCTGATCATGTGGTTTCTCTAAAGTTCTTCATGGGTTCCCCTGTGTATAGATGAGTATGTAAGTTTCTTAGTGTGATACATGAGCCCCTCCCCTTCATCATCTGACCTGTGTCTACCTCTGTAGCTACTCTCTAGTCCTTTACCTCTTACATAAGCTACCCAAGCAGGTTTTACTATGATGCTTTTGTGCTGTTGCACATACTTTTTTTGTGTGTGACTGTATTGACTTTTTACCTCATAGTTAGCCCAATTAATTTATCCTAATTCTTCAATATTTTGCTAAAACATTCCCTCTATTAAGTGCTCACAGACTCCTTGCCATCCAGCTTGCTTACTTCACACAGGTTTATCAAATACATGGTATATACCTCTCCTGTGATGTGTATCGTACCATACTGTCCTTCTTGTTTGTGTCCCTCACCCTCACTGCCTTAGGAACAGGAACCATATCTTATTCATTACCCTAGCACCTGGCTTTGTGCCTGGTACGTGCTAAGTGTGCAGTACATGATTATCAAATAAATTAATAAATGACTCGAAAACTAGCTTTGAATACTAGATAAATGGTGATCCTGTAAACTGAGATAGGAAAAGTAGGAGGACAAGCACTTTTGGGGCAAATATTTATTTAGTGCAGGTCTTGTTGAATTTTTGCTCTTTTACAACATCGAGGAAGACATGTACCATTTATTTCTTATACACTTGTTATTTATTCATATAATTAACCCAACAAGATTTTTTTTAGATATGGACAAGATTATTCTAAAATTTACATGAAAAGGCAATTAAAAAGAAGAATAAGGTGTGAAAAATCACTCTACCCAGTTTCAAAACTTATTATGTAGTTACAGCAATCAAGACTGTGTGGTACAGGCATAGATATAGACACAGATCAGTGGGACAGAACAGAGAACTCTGAAATAGATCCACATAAATATGCCTAGTTTTTGTCAAAAGCACAAAATAACTCAATGGAGGTAGATAACTTTTTCAACAGTTGGTATTGGAGCAGTTAGACATCCATACACTGTCCCATCCCCCCCGCAAATAAAGGAATCTCAACCTATGTCTCATACCCTATGCATATACAAATTAAAATGGATCACAGACTAAAATATAAAAGTATTAAACTATAAAACTTTAGGGAAAAATAGAAGAAAATTTTGGGGAGGTAGGGTTAGGTGTATGTTTCTTTGACTTGCCACCAAAAGAATACTGCTTAAAGAAAAAAATTGATAAGTTAAACTTCATCAAAATTAAATATTTTTGCTCTGTTATAAACCCTGTTAAAAAGATGAAAAGAAAAACTACAGAGGGGAGAAAATATTTGCAGACAACACAACTGACAAATAACTAGTATCTGTAATATATAAAGAACTCTTAAAACTCAACAGTATGAAAGCAGTCCAGTTAGAAAATGGACAAAAGACATAGTCATTTCACTGAAGAGGATTACACATATAGCAAACGAGAACATAAAAAATGTTCAGCATCATTACCCATTAGGGAGATGCAAATTAAAGCATCAAGATACTACCGTACATCTATCAGAATAGCTAAAATAAGAAACACTGACAACACCTAATGCTGGCAACGATGTCAAGAAATTCATACATTGTTGGTAGAGATGTACAATGGTACAGCCACTCTGGAAAACAATTTGGCAGTTTCTTTAAAAACCAAATACGTGACTACTATATGATCCAACTATTGTACTCTTTGACATTTAGCCCAAAGAAATGAAGGCTGTTCATTTTATGAAAACCTGTACATGTGTGTTTGTAGCAACTTTATTCATAGTCACCAAAACGTAGAAACAGGCCAAATGTTCTTCATTGGGTGAATGGTTAAACAAACTGTGGCACATCTATTATCATGGACTACTATGATAAAAAGGAAGGAACTATTGATAACACCCTGGACGAATCTCCAGAGAATGGTGCTGAGAACAAAGAGTTAATCCCCATATCATATCATTTATATAACATTCTTGAAATGGCAAAATTATTGAAGTAGAAAACAGACTATGGGTTGCTAGGGGTTAGGGAGGGATGGCTACAAAAGGGCAACATGAGAGATACTTTTGGTGATGGAATATTCTGTATCTTGACTGTGTATCAATGTTGGTATCTTGATTGTGATATTCTAGTTTTGTGAGATGTTCCCATTAATGGAAACTGGGTAAAGGATATACAGGATTTTTTTTTCTGTAATATTTATTGTAACTACATGTGGAACCACAATTATCTCAAAATAAAAATTTAATTTAAAAAAAATCAAACACCTATTGTGACACGTTTTCTTTTTTTTTGAGGTGGATCTTGTTCAGTTGCCCAGGCTGGAGTGTAGTGAGTGATGTGATCTCAGCTTACTGCAACCTCTGCCTCCTGGGCTCAAGTGATTCTTCTGCCTCAGCGTCCTGAGTAGCTGGGATTACAGGCACGCGCCACCACACCCAGCTAATTTTTGTATTTTTAGTAGAGACGGGGTTTCATCATGTTGGCCACGCTGGTCTTGAACTCCTGACCTCAGGTGATCTGCCCTCCTAGGCTTCTCAAAGTGCTGGGATTTCAGCTGTGAGCCACCACTCCTGGTCTAATGTGACGTATTTTGCTAACCATTGAGTATACAATGTTGAGCAAAAATTGAGTGTCAGACCTCATGACACGTTCTACAATGGAAGACAAATATTAAATAATCACAGAAATAAATTTAATATTCAGCTGTGGTAAGTGCTGTAAAAGAAAGCTATAAGAACTGATAATGAGAAAATTTGATCCAGATAGTAAGTGGGTCAGGGAGGCTTTCCTTACTAACTGCATGACTTTGATCAAGTTATTTACATGCTTTGTGCCTCAGTCCCTCATTTTTAGTGGGGAGAATAATAGCATTTATACTTTAAGGTTGTCATATATTTAATATGAATATTAAATGAATGAATTTGTAAAGGGCTTAAGATATTGCCTAGCATATAGTAAGCTCTGGTTAGGAGTTTGTTAAATAAAGGGATACTTGATATAAGACCTGAAAAATGAGGAGAGTTAATTCTTTTTTATTTTTATAATTTCAACTTTAATTTTAGATGTGCAGGTTTATTACATGGGTATATAGCATGATGCTGGAGTTTGGGGTACAGTTGTACCCATTACCCAGGAAGTGGGTATAGTACTCAACAGATTTTCAGCCCTTGCTTCCTTCCCTACATTTCCCGCTCTGGTAGTCCTCCATGACTATTGTTGCCATCTATATGTCTGTGAGGACCCAGTGTTTAGCTCCCACGTAAAATGAGAACATGCAGTATTTGGTTTTCTGTTACTGGGTTAATTCACTTGGGATAATGACCTCCAGCAGCATCCCCGTTGCTGCAAAGGGCGTGATTTTATTCTTTTTATGGCTGTGTTCCATGGTATATATGTACTATCTTTTTTTTCTTTTCTTTTCATTGGTATTCTTTTCTTTTCTTTTCTTTTTTTGAGACAGAGTCTTGTTCTGTCGTCCCGGTGGGAGTGCAGTGGCGTGATCTTGGCTCACTGCAAACTCTGCCTTCCGGGTTCAAGCAATTCTCCTGTCTCAGCCTCCCGAGTAGCTGGAATTACAGGTGCCTGCCATCACGCCTGGCTAATTTTTGTATTTTTAGTAGAGACAGGGTTTCACCATGTTGGCCAGGTTGGTCTTGAACTCCTGACCTCAGGTGATTTGCCTGCCTCCGGCCTCCCAAAGTGTTGGGATTACAGGCGTGAGCCACCACACCCAGCCTGTACCATACTTTATTTATCCGGTCCACTGTTGATGAGCACCTAGGTTGATTCTGTGTTTTTGCTATTGTGAGTAGTACTGTGATGAACATATAAGCACATCTATCTTTTATGGAGAACAATTTATTTTCTTTTGGGTATATACCCAGTAATGGCATTGCTGGGTCAAATGGTAATTCTGTTTTAAGTTCTTTGATAAATCTCCAAACTGCTTTCCACAGGGGCTGAGCTAATTTACATTCCCACTGGCAGTGTATAAGCATTCCATAGCCTTGCCAGCATCTGTTGTTTTTTGACTTTTTAATCATAACCATTCTGACTGGTGTGAGATGGTGTTTCATTGTGGTTTTGATTTCCATTTCTCTAATGATTAGATACGCTTATTGGCCAGTTGTATATCTTATTTTGAGAAGTGTCTGTTCATGTCCTTGCCCACTTTTTAATGATGTTGTTTGTTTTTTGCTTGTTGAGTTGTTTGCTTCTGGTAGATTGTGGATATTAGACCTTTGTCAGACGTTAGCTAGATTAACAAAGAGAAAGAGAGAAGATCCAAATCACCACACAATCAGAAACAACAAAGATGACATTACAACCAATTCCATGGAAATACAAAAGATCCCCAGAAACTATTATGAACACCTCTGTAAACACGAACTAGAAAATCCAGAGGAAATGGATAAATTCTGTAAACAACCTCCCAAAATTAAATCAGGATGAAATTGAAATCCTGAACAGACCAATATCAAGTTTCAAAATGGAATCGGTAATAAAAAAACCTACCAACCAGAAAAGCCTTGGACCACATGTGTTCATAGCTGAATTCTATCAGATGTATAAAGAAAGCTGGTACCAATTCTACTGAAACGACTCCAGAAAATGAGGAGGGACTCCTCAACTCATTCCAGCTTCACCCTGATACCAAACCTAGCAAAGACACACAAAAAAGGGAAACTACAGGTCAGTATCCCTGATGAACATAGATGTAAAAATCTTCAACAAAATATTGAGAGAGTAAGTTGGTGAAGAGGAGAGGGTATGATCCAGGCAGAGGGAGCAACAAAGGCCTTGGGGTAGGAGTCAGGAAAGAGCTTGGGAGGGCTGAGAGACTGAAAGAAGATCAGTGAGTCTAGAGTACTCCAGGAAGTACATACTCCTCAAAGTAAGATATACAACTGGCCAACAAGTATATGAAAAAATGCTCAACATCACTAATCATTAGAGAAATAGAAATCAGAACCACAATGAGACACCATCTCATACCAGTCAGAAGGGCTATTATTAAAAGAAGCTGGGGAACTAGCAGGGGCTGGGCTGCATAGAACTTTTTCTGATATATTAAAGAGTTTGTCTCTTAAGGGTAGTAGAAAATGATTGAAAGATGTTAGCATGGAGTGGAGAGATTATGAACAGACTTACTTTTTGGAAAAAAAAGAACTGTGCTGGCTGCAGTGTCATCAGATTCGAAGGAAGCAAGATAATTGCACGTAGATAGTATAGGAATTTATAGGTAAACAAGGCCTTATTCCTGGTAGTTTTCATAGTTTATCTCTAATTGTTATTATTATTGTTGTTGTTGTTGTTTGTTTGAGACAGAGTTTCACTCTGTTGCCCAGGCTGGAGCGCAGGGGCACAATGTCAGCTCACTGCAACCGCCGCCTCCCTGGCTCAAGTGATTTTCATGCCTCAGCCTCCTTAGTAGCTGGGGTTACAGGCGGCTGCCATCACGACCGGTCAATTTTTTATTTTTAATAGAGATGGAGTTCACCACCATGGCCAGGTGGGTCTTGAGCTCTTGACCTCGAGTGATCCACCTGCCTCAGCCTCCTAAAGTGCTGGAACTATAGGCATGCGACACCACACCCAGCTTATGTCTAATTTTTATAGTTTTGTAAGAACATATTTACAAGCTACTGCACTTCTATTACAATGTTTTGAAATGATTTTTTTTTTTGGCAATTAAAACGGAAAAAGTGACTTTGCATTATTATTTGTTTAAATATGTAAAATTTCGGCTGCTGTGTTAGAGTCTAAATAGCCTTTTGTGCCCAAACCTGGGAATTGGGTTTAGAACCTAAAAATATTCAACACTGGTGTTCAGATTTTCTTTTGTTATATGTCCTTTACGCTGTTATAGAAATTTGAATATTTTATAGCGGTGCTGTTCAATAAAAGTGTTAGTGCTGCAAATGCAAGCCACGTAGGTAATTTTTAATTTTTTAGTAGCCACAGTAAAAAGGTAAAAAGAAAGTGGTGAGATTCATTTTAAATATATTTTATTTAACCCACTAGATCTAAAATATTTCAACATGTAATCAGTATAAAATTTCTAGTCAAATATTTGACATCCTTTTTAAATACTGAGTCTTGGAAATCTGGCAGGTATTTTACACTTAGAGCACATTTCAGTTTGGACCAGCCATGTTTCAATGGCTCGACAGCTACATGTAGCTGCTGCATCAGTCAGCACAGCTCTATAGGTTCCTGCGTTAATTAGCGGAATAGTTTTTTTTTTTTTTTTTTTATCTTATCACATTTATAGAAATGAAACCCATGCAGGTCTGAGTTTAATTGGTTTATTTGGAGCAGAGTTGCATGCTCATGTTATAAAGAATGATCTGCAGGCTAGGTGTCTCAAAGGTGTTATGAAATTAATTTTTTTGACAGAAATAGTTAAAATTTCCCGTTACCACTTAGGATTTTTGAGAGATTTTTAGGGATAAAATGAAGGAGATATATTGGAATTTGCTGATTGAAGTCTTAACACATAAAAAGGTTTAATGATTTTAGAGAGATTTCTCAGTGCTGTGTAGCCTCTAGCTAATGTTCACTGAATGTTATCACATGTATAAGCCCTTCTATTCTGTAAAGAAATAAAAACACACTGTCTGTGTTCTTCACAAAATCTTAGCATACATGCTTTGCTACATCAAAATTAAATGATTCTTAAACTATTAATGTTTATGTTTTTAAAAGCCTTTTGGTTATTTTCTCAAAAGCCACATAATATTTAATTAGTTTGCCTCTATGGAACTGCAGATTTCTTAGTATGAACAGCTACTTTCATACTTTCCTTTTGTTTTAATTAATATACTCGAACAAATCTCAGTATAATATACCATCTTTGGTAGCAGTAACTATAAAACATTCATAAAGTTGCAAAGCAGCAAGTATTTACATTTTTCTTTTTTAATTTATTTGCTAGTTTTGGTTATTCCCCTAAGAACAGTTTAATACTCTTGGAGACAGGAATTTTTTAAATTGAAAACTGAATATATTTCTCTTTTTGACATCATGAATTGAATAGTTTGACATTTGTTGTTCTCACACTGTGCCGGTCATTATGCCAGATGTGGAGAGTAGAGGCATGCTCTCAAGGAGCTCTCAAAACTTCACCTTTTTCGAAGTGATACTTTGAGGAAATTTATATAATCTGTTTAAAAGATATTTATTGTCAGTAATAGTCTAGTTTTCTAAAACTTCATAAATACCTTTTTGTTATTAAAGCTCTTTGAGGTTATTTTTCCATTTGCAGAAGGAAAATTTACTGAGTATAAGAGATTGTCTTAAAACACTCCAAGTCTTCAGTATTAGGATTCACTACTAGAGTTCAGCACTGGAATTGAACTGTGCTTACTTTAGTCTTCATCTGTCATTTTTCTGTGTGTACTTACTAGGCCATATCTGATAAGTCTTGTTTTACAAGGCTTACTGGTTTGACTGCTTTTATGACTGCATCTTTCAAGTCCCACACATGCAGTTTAAAAGTCTATTGCTAATGTCCCCATACTTATGTTGAACTCTTATTTTGGTATTGAGTAAGTAAGTGGATGTATTTAAAACTCAAACTAGTTAGGAGTAATATAGATTGAAGAATATTGAGAGTAAGAACAATGAAAACATACCCTTTTTTGGTTTGTTGCCTGTTACTGTTTTATCGGTGGCTAATGTTTGACCATAGGCTCTGAGGATTTAAATATTAAAATGATGAAAGGAGAATGAAATAAATATGTTTATTTTTAAAATCAAGTTGTACTTACACGTGATAAAATCTTCAAAAGGGGCAGTCTGTTTTTCAAACCTTGTACTTCAGCCGTCTTGTTCCCTACCCCACAGGGGTAGGGACAACTTACTTGGAAATCTCTCCTGAGACAATCTATACATGCACAAGCAAAAATGTAAATATACTTTACATTTTTCAACTTAACAATTGGAGATCTACCTGGAGAAATTCTTCATTCTTTTTTACAGCTGTGTAATGAGAGTAAAATTATTACCTCACCCCAAAATACTTAATAAAGGTAACTATTGTTACAGTGAATGTATTTAATTTTTTTAGCACATAGATCATAACTTTCCTTTTGTGATGTTAAACTGAATGATTTTTATTGTATGTTTGAAAAATGTTAAGACTTTTTCCTCTTTTTTCCCCCCAACAGATAATCAGACAGCTAAATGGAGTCTGAGCAGCTGTTCCATAGAGGCTACTATAGAAACAGCTACAACAGTATAACAAGTGCAAGCAGTGATGAGGAACTTTTAGATGGAGCAGGTGTGATTATGGACTTTCAAACATCTGAAGATGATAACTTATTAGATGGTGACACTGCAGTTGGTAAGTTCAGCATGACAGCCTAATGTTTGTATTCATGAATATCCACTAATAATATGTACACTATTTTATTGAGGTTGCATTTTTCAGAAACTTAAAAGATTTGAGGTCAAATTTACAGAACATAAACTTAACCATTGTAAAGGTATAATTGAGTGGCATTTAGCACATTCACAATATTGTGCAACTACCGTTCCTATCTAGTTCCAAACATCCTCATCACCCTAAAAGAAGCTACTACATTTAAGGGTAAGCTTTTAAATATAATGTAATACGGAGAGGTGTACATCATCAAATCATAGTGTGGAAATTGATGAATTTCTGTGAAGTGAACATTTATTATATAACTCCTCAATCAAGAAATAAAACATTACCAGTAGTTTCAGAATCCTTCCTTGTTCCACCTTCAGTTTCAATATTATTTTGATTTCTATCTAGATTAGTTTTGCAAGTATTTAAACTTTATATACATGGAATTCATACTATATACTCTTTTATGTCTGTGGCTTTTACTTACGTTTTGAAATTGTCTATATTGTTGTGTATAGCAATAGTTAACTTATTTTCATTGTTAGTGTAATGTCCCATTGTGTAAACATACTTCAATTTATTTAGTTATTCTACATTGATATTTCATTATTTAGTTGGTTTTTTTTTTTTTTTTCAGATTTTGGTTATTGCTAACAGTGCCACTATGAATTTTCATGTGCATGTGTTTCATGTGTGTGTACACAGTTCTGTATGATATATATCACAGAATGGAATGCTTGGATCATAGAATATGTATATCTCGGTGTTATCAGATACTGTCAGAGAGACTTCCTTTTCTTTTTTTTATAGATAATTGTCAATTACCCTATTCAAAGATACTATCAAAGTGGATATAGCATGTACATTTCTACTAGCAATGTGTGAGAGTTCTAGTTACTCCACATCTTCACCTATACATGATACCAGTTTTTAAAAATTTGACTATTCTAGTGTGGTTGCCGTAGTCTCTCATTTTGGTTCAATTTATGTTTACTTGATGATTTATGAGTTTAAATGCCTTTTTGTGTGTTTATCAGCTTTTTAGACTGCCTCTTTTAAAGCACCTATTCAGTCCTTTTCCCTGTTTTATGGGAGTTCATGATGCATTCTGATTATAAATCCTTTTTAGCTACATGTTCAGTATTGCTGTTATCTTCTCTCATTCTGTCGTATTTTTTTTACTCTCTTAAAGGAATCTTTTGGTGAAGATATCATCAATTCTAATGAAATCCAGCTAATCTTTTTCTTTATTCTAAGCTGGTCTCAGTCGCGTATGTCTACAATCCCAGCACTTTGGAAGGCTGAGGCAGGAGGATTGCTTGAGGCCAGGAGTTTGAGACCAACCTGGGCAACAACGGGAGACTCTGTCTCTACAATAAAAATGCAAAAGAAAAAAAAGTTAGCTTTTATTGCACCACTGCACTCCTGCTAGGCACCAGAGCAAAACCCCATCTCAAAAAACAAACACCACCACCACCACCAACAAAAAAAACTTTTTTCTTTTCCTTTCTTCTTAGTGTTTTTTGTGTTCTGTTTAACAAGTCTTCCCATACCTCAACATCACAAAGATATTCTCCTGTTTTGTTCTAGAAGTTTTATTTTTGTGTCATTCACATTTAGATGTATCTACCTGCAGTTAATTTTTTAAATATGATGTGGGTTAAGAGTTCAGATTCATTTTTTTCCTATATGAAAAACTGGTTGGCCCCGCACCATTTATTGGAAAAAACTTTCCTTTTTCCAATGTACTACAGTGACATCTTTGTCATGTATCAAGTGGCTATAGTTTTGTAGATCTGTTTCTGGGCTTTCTACTGTGTTACATTGAAATATTTGTCTTATTTTATCCATATGCCAATGCCCAGCATATATATGAGTTTTGGTTTTTAAATTTGTTTTTGTCTTTTATTGGTTTATAGTCTGTTTGCATTTAACATAATCACCAATATGTTTGGTTTCAGACCATCCTCCATTTGTTTTCTGTTTGTCACATCTGTTCTTTCCTCTCCCGTTATTTCTGTTACCTTCAATACCTTATTATATGTTCTCTTATTTTTTGTTCAGTAGGCTACCCTAGAGATTATTACATGTATCCTTGATTTATTAGTTCTAGGCATTAGTACTTTTACCACTTTATGAAAAATGCAGGGACTTCAGAATACTTTACCTCTTTTTTCCCCTTTCTGCTTCCTCACCATTTTCTCAACAGGAAATAGCTCAAGAATAAAAATGGTTGAGACTATTGGGTTTTACCTTCTTTTGTTTCACTTCTTTTCAGAATATTGACACTTCAAGTTCTAGCTCCCTTGGATATTTACTGGTTTAAAATACAGTATTTTGCTGTTATTGGTCATTTGCTCTCTTCATCACAGATTTTTTTTTCTAATTTTAATGACAAAATTATAAACAGGAAAAATACATATATTCATCATTTGAAACATTAGGTGAAATTAATAGCATACCCATTTTTTCTGTGTTTAAATAGCTCTTTAGCCCTTTATGTGAGGGGGAAAATTAACTCCAGGAAGTAGGAAGACATAGGATGAGCTGACTCCTTCCATCTTCCCACATTGCCGTCAAGTGCTGGTGATGTCTTTACTCATGGTATTCAGTAGGAGAGAGTGCCAAGCAGTAAGGATGGGGCAAGGGCACAGAAAGGATCTACTTACGTTGCTCTTTTATCAGGGAGGATAATTTTTCTAGAACCTTATCAATAGACTTCCTTTTGTGTCACCAGCCATAATTGGGTCACATGCCTACCCCAAGATTGATAACTGGCAAAGGGGAATGAGATTACTGATTGGTTAGGACAATTATGATTCCTTCTCTGAAATTAGGCACTTTAACATGCAAACAAGAGGAAGGCCCAATTAGCAAGTATAAAGTTGGAATGATTATAGCATAGGCAACCATTGGTGTTTTCTTTTCTTGTTTTGGAGACAGTCTTGCTGTTTTGCCTAGTCTGGAGTGCAGTGGCACGATGATGGCTAACTACAGCGTTTACCTCCTGGGCTCAAGAGATACTTGTGCCTCAGCCTTCTGAGTAGGACCACAGTTGCACACCACCAGCTAATTTTTAAAATTTTTTGTAGCGATGGGGTCTCACTATGTTGCCCAGGGTGGTTTTGAACTTTTAGGCTCGAACGATCCTCTTGCCTTGGCCTCCCACAGTGCTGGGATTACAGGCATGAGCCACTGTACCCAGTGTATTGGTAGTTTATATAAAGATTCTGTCCTCAAAGTTAGTGTAGTTGAAGGTGTAAGTTGTGGAGTAACAGTCAAAAGTAACTATATGAGTTTTAAATTCCGTGGTACAGATTCCAAATGTTACATCTCACCAAATAAAGATATCATTTTGATATCCCTTTAGAATTGGGAAGGTTGTTGTAGAGGGAAGATAATGCATGAACATCCAGCAATAGGGATAAGTATTATATATGTGAAACCGTGAATGTCCTTTTTGAAGATAGTGAATATTCTTTCTTTCAACATAGCTGATATTCTCCTGTTAACAGTAGCAGGAAGGGGATTGTCTTGGAAGAAGTTGGAGCCTCACATTAGGTCTCCCACTATGGGTTAAAGCAGGTATCAGAGGAAAAAGCTTATTTCTGTTTCTGCTCAATATCTGGGGAGTATGGGAGTGGTTAGTAAGTCAAGCAGTAATTCTTCATGACTCCGTATCTTTTTAGCATACCAGAAAATAACAATTACCAGAAGGTACTGATAGTGTTTTTTTGAATATGTGGTGAATGAAAATCCATGATGTTCAGTGGCTCTCAAGTTGGTGACCTGAATTTACATCCTGGTTCTGTCAGTTACTCTCTCTGTAACTTTTGGCAAGTCACATAGCCTCTTTATACTTCAATTTATTCTCATGTACAACATAGTAATAAACTTCTAAGTGATAAACTCTTTAAATGATTAATCTGAGAATTAAATGCATGTAGAGATCTTAACAGATAAATAATGCATGTAGAATCCTTAGAGTGTGACTGGCTTATGGTAAGGACTCACTAAATAGTAGCCATTTCTGTTCTCTTCTAGATTACTTCCCCTTTGGATATGTTAGACTCTGTACCCCCAACATAAGCAGCATTCTTTTATGTTCATGTTCAAATGAGATGTCAGTAACATTTCTACTAGTATTAATGAAAAGCTGTAGCTCTGGAACTCAAATATGACATCTGGATTAGGATTTAGCTTGTCAGAGATAAACTGCTTTGGAATCTACTGACTTCAGTAGATATCTGTCGCATAGCTCTTGCTTTGAAAGTAACTGTGTACTTAATAATCTCAAAAATGTAATCAGTCTGCTCAGAGTGAGTGCTAAACAATCTAGAGTACACTGTGATTAAAAAATAGAAGTTATTCTGAATAATGATGACTAGTAGTATCAGTCAGAAATTTAAGCTAGCAGAAAGCTGAAAAATTAGGCCTGAAATGTGTTTATATTAGGTATATCTAATTTGAATGAGTCATTTTGGTCAGTAATTCAGATTCCATGGAAAATGCAAAAATTTTTTATCGCAAGTAACAGGAAAGGAGAGCCAAGATTTTGTTGCCAGCGTTGTATTCATTAAAGAGAACCATATGGCTCTTGACTCACTGAAAATGAAGCACATGACTTTTCATGAGTGCAGCTTTACAATTATTCTTAGATAGTACTATCTTCACTTGAAGTAAGAGAAGTTACTGAGATTGACTGATGGGGTAAAAACTGTAATCAGCCACATGTTTAAGCAAATTAACTTTCAGTAGTTAATTTATGTTGATAACATGAATATGCTAGTAAGTTTAAAATTTAGGCCCCTGTATCCTTTTTTATCACATCTGAGATGTTTACTTGACAACATCAGGGGCCTCTCCCAGGTTTCTGATTATGTATAGACTGAGAGGGAGATGTGAGAAGAGTAAGAGTTGAGAGGGCTCACTCCTAAGTGTTTGATTTCCTATCTATACATAACTTTAAAAACTAAAAATAAAAACAGCCTTGGAAGCCGGGCACCCGATGTCGCAGCTGCTTGGGAGGCTGAGGCAAGGGGATTGCTTGAGCCCAGGTATTCAAGGCCGTCGGGTGCTATGATCGCACCTGTAAATAGCCCTTGCACTCTGGCCTAGGCAGCATAGTGAAACCCGGTCTCTAAAAATAATAATAATAATACAACCTTTGGAAATACTAAAATGCAAATGTGAGGTTTTCTGATTTATTGGAAATCTTGGGGCATGTGGTAACCGGGAATGGAATCCAGAGAAATCCATAGATTATTGTATTCTGCTTCCCATATATGTAACATTCTGAGCTTCAGAACTCAGAAACCACATAGTAGAGGAGGCTCAGAGGTGGATTGTCCTGGTCAAGGTGTTGTCATCCTACCCTGCTAAAACTTAAGCTACCTTCTGAGCTATTACAAGAGATTCCAGTATTTTCATTCAAATATCTATTGTTAGATTGAGCTTTATTCAAAATATTTGTAAGTTTATTCATCTCATATTCTTCTGGGTGGTATATTCATAACTACTACCTACACAAGACATTTCAAAAGAAGAAGCTTGGCAAAGTAGATGCAGAGTGATAATGCCAGAAGCTGAGTGGCCATCTCTTAGTGTCAAGACACCTCCTAGAGTGAGGGTACATAACACAAATACAGGGTCCAGCCCTTCCTCCTGTGAATGCAGAAACATGGCATCAGCATGAAACCAGCTGTCTCTAAGAGGCGGATTCATATTAACTAGGGTTTTAGATCTCATTAGGTAAAACCATAATACAAATGTACTTATAGTGAGAAATATACTAGTAATCTACTGCATTCCAAAAAAGGATATAAAGCAACTTAAAAGGATAAACAGAATTCAATCATTTGCATAAATATTTGACACAGATGAAGCAAAGGGAAAACAACTTGAGGTGATCTAAAATGTAGATATGAGACCAATAAAAGTTACCAATATACATTTTAAAATTTATTATTGTTTTTTAACTTTAAAATATGTTTTGTAGAGATGGGATCTCACTGTGTTGACCAGGCTGGTCTCAAACTCCTGGCCTCAAGCCGTCCTCCTGCCTCATCCTCCCAAAGTGGTGGAATTATAAGCGTGATCCACCACGCCTGATTTACCAATATACATTTTAAGGGGAGACGACAAATTTGCCTCTAAACTTTGTAGCAGCAAGTAAATAAAAGAAACTGTTTAGTTAAATGATCCAAAGTGTTTATAAAACAAAAACCTAACCAGTTGTTCAGCCGACACCCTATTACTAATATTAAGATAAATTTCCAAGTGACATTATGAAGTGGTTACTATCTAGTATATGAAACAGTGATTTTTAGGAATATGTTTGGAGTAAGCAGTAAAGTTTCACAGGGCTTTTTTTGTTTTTTGTTTTTTGTTTTGAGATGGAGTCTGGCTCTGTTACCCAGGCTGTCTTTCCAGACAGGGGTCTGACTCTGTCACACCCAGTGGCGTGATCTCAGCTCATTGCAACCTCTGCACTCCCAGGCTCAAGCCATCCTCCCACCTCAGCCTCCTGAGTAGCTGGCACTTCAGGTGTGCACCACCACGCCTGGCTAATTGTTTTGTATTTTGTTTGTAGAGATAGGGTTTCTCCTTGTTGCCCAGGCTGGTCTCCAACTCCTGGGCTCAAGCAATCTACCTGCCTCGGCCTTTCAAAGTGCTGGGATTACAGGTGTGAGCCACTGCGCCCGGCCTAACAGGGCTTTTATTATTAACATTCTTCAATATCTCCTACTTGAATCACAAGATTCCACAAAGACACCATTATTGTATAGTATAAACATTGATTATTTGTGATGTTCTGGCAGGATTCATAGGTGTATTTTAGAGTATCTTCGAATAGATGGACTGAATAGACAGTTTCAGAAGGTCATCAATGTATATTTTTTCTGAGATTTGATACATATTAGATAACAGTGATTTTAGAATTATAACAGAGCTATATTATAAAAGAGTGTGTTATTTACATTTAGCTAGTCTTTCTTTAGCAATAGAACACAGCCCAGCTGAATGTAAGACTGAATAGAAGCCACCAGAAGTCCTCTTAATGAAAAGTAAAGGCTGCTCCCATGGGCAAAGTCAGGAGTCTTCATTCAAAAATTTTTTTTTTTTTTTTTTTTTGAGACAGATTTTTGCTCTGGTTGCCCAAGCTGGAGTGCAGTGGCGTGATCTCTGCTCACTGCAACCTCTGCCTCCTGGGTTCCAAGCGATTCTCCTGCCTCAGTCTCCCAAGTAGCTGGGATTACAGGCATGTGCTACCACGCCTGACTACTTTTTTGTATTTAGTAGAGATGGGGTTTCACCATGTTAGTCAAGCTGGTCTTAAACTCCTGACCTCAGGAGTGATCCACCCGCCTTGGCCTCCCAAAGTGCTGGGATTACAGGCGTGCGCCACTGCGCCTGGCCTCAAAATATATATATATTTTTTAAATCAGAGTCTCATTCTATCATCCAGGCTGGAGTGCAGTGACATGATCACGGCTCACTGCAGCCTCGACCTCTGTGGACTCAACTGATCCTCTCACCTCAGCCTCCCAAGTAGCTGGGACTATAGGCATGTACCAACACACCCAGCTAATTTTTAATTTTTTTGTAGAGATGGGGTATCTCACTATGTTGCCCAGGCTGATGTCGAACTCCTGGGCTAAAGTGATCCTCCCACCTCGGCCTTCCAAAGTGTTGGGAAGCTTTGTGGCTCACAGTGATGAATACAGGTTTTCCAAAGTTTGGTTTTTGCTTGAGAGTTCAAATTTTTTTATTGGCAACACTATACTGTCGGTTGTTTTACTTAAAGAGACAGGTTGAGAAAATGTCTGGCAAAATCTTTAGCCTAAATAACTAAAGTGAATGTGTCAGCTTTTCTTTCCAAAAAAAGTGGTGTACCGTGAAAAACGTTCGGCTCACAACTCAAATATTCCGACACGTGCTTTTCCTTAAGATGGAACCATTCTACAACAGTGTGAGTGAAAGTGTTCTGTTCATTCTTTCTAGTTTGTTACACAGAATATTAAAAAGATGTGTACTCAAGAGTTGTGATTTAATAAAATGAATACTTACCATTTTATCAAGAACATTTGGAAGTGAAACAGGCTTTTGTTTTCTGCAAATTAATGGTGGTGAAAAATATAACAACTGCTTTTTTTTCTTTTTTTTTTGAGACGGAGTCTGGCTCTGTTGCCCAGGCTGGAGTGCAGTGGCATGATCTTGGCTCACTGCAACCTCCGCCTCCCGGGTTCAAGCAATTCTCGTGCTTTGGCCTCCCGAGTAGCTGGGATTACAGGTGTGTACCACCACGCCTGGCTAATTTTTGTCTTTTTAGTAGAAATGGGGCTTCACCATGTTGGCCAGGCTAGTCTTGAACTCCTGATCTCAAGTGATCTGCCTGCTTCAGCCTCCCAAAGTGTTGGGATTACAGGTGTCAGCCACTATGCCTGCCCAATACAACACCTTCTAGTAAATTTTGGTGCCACTGTTTTGATTTATGGTAGATATCAGGCTGTCTTCGTCACTATTGCTTTTGTACTATAAATGAAAGGCCAATACAATGAACAAGACAAAGAATGTTGTGGTCTACTTAATAATGGCCCTCCCCACACCCGAATTCCTAAAACCTGTAAATATGTTACCTTACATGATAAAATGGACTTCGTGATTAAATATCTAGAGATGGAGTGATTATCCTGGATTATCTGGGTATCTCTGATGTAATCACAAGGGTCCTTAAAAGAGTCAGTGGTAGCAGACATGGTAATGAAACAAGAAGTGATGTTGTGAAGATTATGTGAGAATAATCCAAGGAATGAAAGTGGCCTTTGGAAGCTAGAAAAGGCAAGGAAACAGATTCTCCCCTGAAGCCTCCAAAAGGGACACTGCCCTGCTGACACCTTGATCTTAGACTTCTGGTCTCCAGAACTATAAGAAAGTAAATTTGTGTTGTTTTAAGCAACTAAGTTTATGGCAGTGTGTTACAATAGCAGTAGGAAACTGACAGGGATAGCTTAGTATTATTGAAAGTGTTGTTTTTAACCTCATGGACCCCTGAGAAAGATTTTTGGGGTCTCTCGACCATACTTGACCACATTTTGAGAATTCTAACATAAGCTAGCTGCCAAATGCATACTGGATACATGAATAAGGTGACTTGTTATATTGTATTAAAAACTTTAAGAGTGAAGTGTTTATATAAAAAGGGTAAAATCTGCATATATGATTTCCCAACTCTCTTCAATATTATATACACACACAGAAAAAGCATTGGAGGAAAATACACCAAAATAATGTGCTTTTTTCTTCATGATGGAATTTGGGGATTTATAATTATTCTTTATATTTTTAGTATTTTCCAAATTGTCAGCAATTTGGCTGCAGAATTATAAAACTGAATTTAAACTTCCAGGTCATTCTGAGGTATATTGTATATAGGATAGAACATATTAACAGTTTAAACTTGATGTGTAACTAAATATTTTGTCTATGTGGTAATTGGGCCTTCTGTTGTACTATTGCCCAAACGTTAGTTTTGAGCTTGTGCCTGGCTGTCATTTTTCCAGGTCTTTATACATGGTCTTTTGTCTAGAATACTAATAGTATTCCAATACCAAGTAGTACTAAAGTACTACTTGTACTTTGCTTCTCAAATTAGCCCTCAGTCCCTTTAGTAAGCCTTACCTTACTCCTCAGTTAAAGTTAAGGGCCCCTTGTATGTAGTAAACTGGGTGTTGCTTCTATTGTGCTTGCATTCTTGACTTTATCTGTATTTGTCTTACTTGTTTATAGCCTGCCCTCCTCCTAAATTGAGCAACACATTTTTTTTTCAGTAAAATTATCCTAGTAATTTCTGTTAGTTTGTAAGTAATTTATTTTCTTATGTACATAGTTCTGTTTAGAGCTGATCCATTATGTTTTGATTACATAGTTCAACTCTTGATGAGCATTCTTATTTTTTTCTATTTCCAAATTTTGTGGGGAAGGGATATTCATATATAATGGGAAGCCATATATACTGTTTGTTTTATCCTTCCTTCTTACAAATGTGTAATACATTGGCATGCATAGGGTAGGAGCTTGTTAAGAGTTTACTTCTTTGTAAAATAGTCGTCTATTTAACATATTCACTGCTCATATTTTATACCTTTTAGGAGTCTTTTTTCCTTTTTAATAATTATTTTTGAGACAGAGTCTCGCTCTGTTATTTAGGCTAGAGTGCCCTGGTGATACTTTGGCTTACTACAACCTCCGCCTCCCAGTTGGAGTGTTGAAGTGATTCTCGTGCCTCAGCCTCTCGAGTAGCTGGGACTACAGGCATGTGCCACCGTGCCCAGCTAATTTTTTATACCTTTTTTTTCTTTCAGTAGAGATGGGTTTCGCTATGTTGGCCAGGCTGGTCTCGAATTCTTGACCTCAAGTGATCTGCCCCCCTCGGCCTCTTAACATGCTGGGATTACAGGCGTGAGCCATAGCACCCAGACCTTTTTAATTATTAAACTAATACAGTTATATGAAGTGTTGGTTTAGCTGGACACTAAACTGGTGGGTTATTCAGTAGAGTAGCAGGATATAAGCCAGTTGTCTGTATTGTTAAACTGTATTGCATAAGGGTCCACCAAAATGGTAGTGCAATCCAGAAGGAATTGGGGATAGAATAGAAAGCCAGGAGAAAACCACAGAGGAAAATGGCTGCCTGCCTGACATTAGTCAGTATCATCACACCCTTTTAGATTTTCTCATCTAAAAAATGAAGGGACACATATCAATTCTACCTACTTGACTCAGATTAATTTTGGAAACAAAATAAAAGAATATGGTAGAAGAAATGATGGAAGTGTTGCTATTTAATATTAAAAATGAGAGACTTTTATGATAATTTTGGCCTGGGTGCCCAAAGTTTAAACTTACTTATACTTTCTGCAGCTATCAAACAGATCACCTACATCATGACATTCAGATAGATTATCCCGGGTTCATAAAAATCTTATATGGTTGGCTGGATGTGGTGGCTCACACTTATAATGCCAACACTTTGGGAGGCTGAAGTGGGTGTATCTCTTGATCCTAGGAATTCGAGACCAGCCTGGGCAATATGGCGAAACCCTGTCTCTACAAAAAAATAGAAAAATTAGCTGGACATAGTGTTGCTTGCGTGTAGTCCTCAATATGCAGGAGGCTGAGATGGGAAGATCACTTGAGCCTGGGGAGGTCAAGGTTAGCCGAGATCTGCCACTGCACTCCAGCCTGGGTGACGGAGCAAGACCCCATCTCAATTAAAAAAAAAAAATCTTAAATGGTTAACTTTAGATCTTATTAATGACCTGGATTGCCTAGGAGGAATGGCAGAGTCTAGGACTGAGAGAGTAGAAATACAAAATGTGGCCAGAGTGTCTTGTAGTACCAGGAGTGAAGAAGTACTCATAAAACAAAAGCATGGGGGCACATCAAAGGAACACAGGAAGTTACCTGAAAAAGCTCCCAAGGGTCAAAGATGGAATAATTTGAGCAACAAAAATAATGTAGCATGAATTATAACTCAAAGTATAAAATAATCCCATATATATGATACAAAGGATATAAGTTGATATAAAGAATTGAATAAATATGAGGTAAAAGAGACAAATCTCCCATCAAATAATTTATGTACCCATTCCATTCTATGGAGGAGAAGCTTAATTCCTACCTCCCTTGAGGGTAGGCTAGACTTACTGACTTACTTCCAAAGAATAGAGTAGGGAAAAACCTGGAAAACACTATCTTAGCCAAATAGTGAATTAATATCACCAATGATAGATCATAGATATCAGGTACACTTGATATGTGACAAGAAGAGCATGTCACCTTTGTGATAGTCTTTCCAAAGACCCATAATCCTAGCCTAATCACAAGAAAAGCAACTGATGAGCTTAGACTGGATGACATTTTACAGGATACCTGACTAGTCAAAATCATGAAAACTAGAAAAGACTGAAAAACTAAGACCAAAGGAGTTTAGGGAGACAAGATAGCTAAATGCAGTGTGGATCCTGTATTGGGACCTGGAATAGAAAGAGGATACTCATGGAAAAGGTGCTGAAATCTATGTAAAGTCTGGAGTTTACTTAATAATAATATACAAATGTCAGTTTCTTAGTCTTGACAAATGTATCATGGAAATGTAACGTGTTAACAATTGGGGAAACTATGAATGAGAGGTATTTTGGGACATCTCTGTACCGTCTTTGCAACTTTTGTAAATCTAAAATTATTCCAAAATGAAGTTTATTTTTAAAAATGGGTTGGAAAGAGTTAACTTTCAAGTAATAAAAGCAAAATGTGCTTTTTGTAGAAAATGTAAATGATGAAAAACATAAGGTAGAAAATGAAAACTACCTGTACTCCTACCACCCAGAGATAACTGATTATTGGGATATTTTTTTTTGTAGATTGAATGCTATGTGTATTTCATTCAGCAAATAATTACTAGACTCCTTTGTGGACCAGACATCTTGGTAGGTGCTAAGGATAGAGCAGTGAAGAAGAATGATGTGTCCTTCTCTTGTGGAGCTTATACTCTAGTGATAGAGAGTACTATTAAACAATCTCACCAAAAAAGGTACAACTGTGATATGATAAGGGCTGTAAAGAAGTATGAATGTCAGCCAGGCACAGTGGCTCATGCCTATAATCCCGGCACTTTGGGAGGCCGAGGCAGATGGATCACTTGAAGCCAGGAGTTTGAGACAGGCAGCATAGCTAAACCCTGTCTCTACTAAAAATACAAAAACCAGCCAGGTGTGGTGGTGCATGCCTGTAATCCCAGTTACTCAGGAGGCTGAGGCACAAGAATCGCTTGAATCCAGGAGGCAGAGGTTGCAGTAAGCTGAGATGGTGCCACTGCATTCCAGCCTGGGTGATAAAATGAGAATATCTTAAAAAAAAAAAAAAGTATGACTGTGAGAACATGTAAGTGGGGAAATCAAAAATGAATATAATTATTTAAGATGAGAACTGAAAAATGAATGCAAGTTAGGCATGTGAAAGAAGGAAGCAGGGCATTGGAGGTGCTAGGAGCTTGTACAGGTACAGTTGCAGGCAGAGGGAAGGAGCTTGGAGCATTAGAGGTAAAATGGCTGGAGTGTAGAGAATGATAACTAGAAAGGGAGGGACTGAGGCTGAAGAGGTAGTTAAGCAAGGTCTAAATAATACATGTAAAGTTTTTGGCACTTTTCCCCAAGAGTGGTGGGAAACCACTGAAGATTTTTGAATCAAGGGAGTCATAAGATCTTTGTAATTTTAAAAGATCATTCAGAGGCTGTGGGGGCAAATGGATTGTTAGGTGGTGAGTGCGTGGAGGTAAATATCATAGTTCAGAAAAGAAATTATAGTGTCTAGGGCTATAGGTAGTGATAGAGAGTAGAGAGATTCAAAATAGATTTAGGAGTAAAATCAGCCAGCTATACTGATTGTTTTGATGTAGAATGAGGGGGTATGAGGACAAATGTTCTATATTTCTAGCACATGCAGTAAGGCAGAAGATTTTTAATACATGAAACACTGCCTTATGGTGCAAGAGCTTAAATCATTTTTAATGGTTGCATCATAATCAGATACACAAATGTATTTTCAGTTCACAGAAATAAAACATCCGTTAATGTGTAGTGAATGTGATGTTTTGAAAAATAGTGGTGGAAGGCTGGGCACAGTGGCTCATGCCTATAATCCCAGCACTTTGGGAGGCCGAAGTGGGCAGATTGCTTGAGCCCAAGAGCTTGAGACCAGTCTGGGCAACATGGCAAGACCTTGTCTCTACAAAAAATACAATAATTAGCTGGAGCATGGTGGTGCCCGGCTGTAGTCCCAGCTACTTGGAGGCTGGGAAGTCAAGGCTGCAGTGAGCCATGATCATGCTACTGGACTCCATCTAGCCTGGGTGACAGAGTGAGACCCTATCAATCAATCAAACAAACGTAAAAACAGTGAGTGGTGGAATTGTTGCTAGAGGTAAACTCTGAGTGCTGATAAAACAGTTGGCATTGGTTCTTTCTGTGAATAAGAATAATGAAGCTCTTTGATATTAACTGCTGATAAAACATTAATAAATCCAAGAAAGATGTTTTAGGAATCCTGGTATTCTTGTATGTAGATTTATAAGCACAGAAAAATTTCCAACAGTATAAAGTTGTGGTATAGCTCCAAGAAAAGTATTCTCAGTTAGAAGAATTTGGCTTTGCTACAGAGTTTCAGAGGTTATGTTTGCGCATATTGTCTTCAGTAGATGACAAGTTGATTTTAGTTTTATTGTTTTATCTGGCATTTTCGGGTAACATTGGTAGTATTCTTATGAGTAAGACATTTGACACTAAAGTCAAATTTGACAACGTATATTCTTAAGCCAGTATAGAAAGTATAGAATGGTTACATTGCAAATCTTTGGTAGAGTTTTTATCAGAAATTCTTAAATGAAGTTAACAAAGACTGCTACCATTTAATGTCTGTTGGGAAAAGGTCAGAGCTCTTTTAAATGCTCTACTCAGAATTATTTTTAGAAATAAATAATTCTAAAGTTCATCTGATATTTATTCTAAGCAGGGTCATGTTCTTAATACATTTGACACTTCATCTTCTGTTGCCAACTACTTTGTAAACATTCTACACCTGTGTCTCCAGACGGCTTCAGCCAGATCAACCTAGTTAACCTATTATGCTTATATGAGGGAGTAGGAGACTGCCCAAATTTGTGTGTTTATTTAAGAGTTAGCTAATGCGTTTAGGGAAGACAAACTCATACTAAGTTTATGAAATGCTGTAATTCAGGATGTTACTAATGAACTAGGAAAGTAGTTGGTATTAATAATAAACTGGTGCCTTGATAAAATTAGCCTAAGATGCCAGTGGAAAGTCAATCAAGTACTGGATAGTTATCATCACAAAGGTCATTGGAAAGAAGTGAGCTTAATTTCATAATATCCAGAAACTGGTGGTTTATACTGCAGTTACCACCTTAATTATTGTCATTGCACTTTTCTTCTTAAAAAACTTTCAAAGAAAGTTAACTAAAATGACTACCTCTTCACTCTACCTTTCTCACCCTAATGTCATGATGGGACAAATTAACTTTTCTTCTGTGCATGTAGAATATTACCTACAAACTGTCCTTGGGAGAATTGAGAAAATTTTCAAGTTTCATGTTTTGTATTGTGGTTCTGGTTAAGAATTTCAGTTGAAAAGGGCTGAAGGAGTTATGTGCTAAACCTGTAAAATCATAAGCCGAAGTAAATACAGTCATTTCTCGGTATTTGTGAGAGTTTGGCTCCAGGAGCCCCTTAGGTACCAAAATGCACGGATTTTCGAGTCTCCTATATAAAATGACATAGTGTTTACATATCACCTACACACATCCTCTTATATGCTTTAAATTGTCTGTAGATTGCTTATAATACCTGATAAAATATAAATATTGTGTAAATAGTTGTGCTACTGTATTGCTCAGGGAATCACGACAAGAAAAGGAAGCCTGTTCATGTTCAGAACAGAACAACCATCCATTTTCCTCCCAAATATTTTCAAGCCATAGTTGGTTGAATCCACATATGTGGAAACCACAGATGTGGAACCCCTGGATACAGAGGATTGATTATACATAAAATCATAGGAAGTCTATGGACCTATTTTACACAGTTCTGAAATACAGAGGAAATTCCTTGGAAAAAGCAGCACCTTAGAACACATTAAAGTCAGTTTAGATGCTTATGAAATTTGTTACCTACAACTGATTGAGACTGTAAATAAGATTAAACTGGAAAGGTTTAGGTAGGGAAAAAAAAGAAATCCACATTAGATATTAATAGAATTAGAGATACTTAGGATACGTTTTTAACTTAAAGACTTTTGAATTGTGACATAACACATCAGCAAATGCATAAAACATAATTGTGTAGTTTAATAAGTTATTACAAAGCAAGCATCTTTGTAGCCCACGCAGGTTAAGAAAATAAATCATAACCATATTCCAGAAGCCTCCTGCGTATGTTCCTAATCGCAACCCTTCTTTTCCCTCTGAAGGTAAATACTATTTTCTCTTTGTCTAATCTCTTTCTTGCTTTACTTTACGGTTTGCTCACCTCAGTATGCATCCTTAAGAATATAATTTATTCAAGCCAGAAATGGTGTGTTGAGAAAAGAAGTATATAATTTAGCATTACCTGTTTTTGAAAGTTAAGAAAATGGAATCATATAGTATATGTGCCTTTGTTTCTTGGTTTCACACAATGTGGGTTTCAAGAATCATGCATGCTGTTGCAGGTAGTAGCTGTGTGGTTGCTCTAAACTATTATATATCATTTTTAAAAAATGAATTTACTACAGTTTGCCTATTTTACTTTTGATGAATCTTTAAGCTCCTAACAGGTTTTGGTGGTTATTAACAATGCTACTTTGAATATTATGCATGTACTTGTGTGGTACTTAGGTCCTTAGGGGCACAAATTTTATTTGGCCTGGATGTGAACTTCTTGGGTCATAGGTCCTGTTTTCCATAGTAGTGTTTCAGTATACATTCAGACCAAGAATGTATGAGAGCTTCCATTGCTTCACGTTCACTAACCACTTGATATTGTCACACTTTTAATTTTGTCAGTGTGCTATGTATAGATTTTGATTGTGGTTTTAATTTACATTTTCTTTGTAGTCAAAGAGATTTAGCATCTTTTCATGTCTGTTTGGAAATCCTTTTCAGAGTACCGATTCGGGTCATTTGCTCATCTTTCTTTGGGAGTATCTATCTTACAGATTTGTAGAAGTTCTTTATTTTCTAGACACAAACTTTTTGTTGGGTAAATGTGTTACAGATATCTTCTATGGAGTGCATTTCACTCTTCTAATGGACAAATTATGAACAAATATTCTTAGTTGTAATGTGGTCCTATGTGTTAATCTTTTGCTTTATGGCCAAGGCTCTTTGTGTCTTCATTTTAAAAAACATCCCTATCCTGATGTTATGAAGACATTTTTCTATATTATTTTGTAAGAGCTTTGCCTTTTACATTTAGTTCTATAGTCATCCGAGTGATTTCTATATGTGTGTGTTTATGTGTTAGAGTGTATTCATTTTTTTTCCATATAGATAGTGTGCTAGTCTGTTTTGCATTGCTGTAAAGGAATGCTTGAGGCCGGACAATTTATAAAGAAAAGAGGTTGGCCAGGCCCTGTGGCTCAAGCCTGTAATCCCTGCACTTTGGGAGGCCCAAGTGGGTGAATCACCTGAGGTCAAGAGTTCGAAACCAGCCTGGCCAACATGCTGAAACCCCGTCTCCACTAAAAATACAAAAAATTAGGCATGGTGGTAGGTGCCTGTAATCCCAGCTACTCAGGAGGCTGCGGCAGGAGAATTGCTTGAACCTGGGAGGCAGAGGTTGCAGTGAGCCCAGATCATGCCACTGCACTCCAGGCTGGTTGACAGTTACACTCCATCTCAAAAAAAAAAAAAAAAGGAAAGAAAAGAGGTCGTAAAGGCTGTATAGAAAGCATAGTGCTGGCATTTGCTTCTGGTGAGGGCCTCAGGAAGCTTCCGATCATGATAGAAGCTGAAGTGGAAGCAGGCGTGTCACATGGTGAGAGGGGTAGCATGAGAGAGATGCCAGGCTCCTTTAAACAACCAGCTTTGTTGTGAACTCACTAACAGAGCAAGAGCTCACTCATTACCATGGTGAGGGCACCAAGCCATTCATGAAGGGTACACCTCCATGACCCAGACACCTCCCACTAAGCCCACTTCTAACATTGGAAATCACATTTCAACATGAGATTTGGAGGGGACAAAAGAACCAAACCATATCAGATAGCCAGTTGCCCCAACATCAATTACTAGAAAACAGTTTTTTTACCCACTCTTGTACAGTGCCACCTCTGATGTATATGAAGGGCTCATTATATATAGGAGGGTCTATTTCTAGACTCCCCATTTTGTACTGTTGGTTTTTCATCCTGATAATGGTTATGTGTCTTTTTCTTCTCTTTTTCCCAATTCTTCTTCTCCGTCTCCTTTCCTTTCTCCTACTCCCTCCTCCTTTCCCTTCTTCCCCTCTCGTTCTTCTTTCTCTCCCCTTGCCCTCCCCCGTAATCTGTGTCACTGTAGATTTATCAATCATTAGTTTTTCCAATGAATTGGTTTGCCTTTGGTGTTTTCTATTATGTATTTCTTTTCTGTTTCATTAGTTTCTGATCTTATTTCCTTCTACTTTCTTTGAGTTTATTTTGATGGTTTTTTTTTTCTGATGTCTTGAACTGGATGGTTAGCTCCTCAGTTAAGCTGTGTTTTCCTTTAAGTGCATTTAAAGCTATAAATTTTTTTTCAGATACTGTTTTAATTCTATGCCATATGCCTTTTTTATTACCACTATTTAAAAATCATTTTTAACTTTTATAATGATGTCTGCTTTGGGCTATAGGTTATTTAGAAGTGCAGTTTATAATTTCCAACACATGAGGAATTTCTGGCTGTTTTTAATTATTTATAATATTGCGGTCCAAGAATATGCATTATGTAATTTCAGGGTACTGAAATTTTTTGTAGCTTGCATTGTGGCCCAGAAAAAAAGTCAACTTTGGTAAATGTTCCATTTATACTATAATAGTACATAATGTGAAGTTTTTGGTTATGGTGTTCTCTCCATCTTCATTAGGTAAAGTTTGTTAATCTGTTAAAATAATCTGTTTCTTTACTGCTTATTCTCCTTGTTTGTTTCTGTTAAGTATTTGATAAGTGATGTGTTAAAACATTTTCACTCTATTTGCACATTTATCTACTGCTTCTTGTCATTCTGTCAATTTTGCTTTATATACTTTGATCTTAGGTTATTAGGTTATATCTTCCTGGTGAATTGAACCACTCTTATTTTTTAAATAACTCTATTTCTAATTATAGTTTTTTATCTTACAATCTACTTTGATATTAATATAACTCCCAATATTCTTTGGATTAGAGTTTGCATACTATACTGTTTTTATCCTCTTTACTTTCAGTCTTTCTGCATCTGTGTGTTTTGTTGAAACTCTTGTAACTATATAGTTGAACTTTCAAATCCAATTAGGTAGCATTTATTTTCTAATTGGAGCATTTAGTTTGGTTACACTTAATGTAAATAGTGGCATATTTGGATTTAAATATTTCTAAAACTTAGAACTCTTAAAATCTTTTTTTGCTTAGTCTTTGTATTAGCTTATGTTCATGCCTGAATATATTTGAGAAATTCCTTCAAAAGGAATTGTTTAGGCATTAAAACATGTTTGCTGTTTTTGGTTCTGATTTTGAAAAATTGATCATTGTGTGATGTTTTTTGTGTTTGTTTCTAAGATGGGGTCTTGCTGTATTGCCCAGGCTGAAGTGCAGTAGTGCAATCATGACTCACTGCAGCCTTGACCTCCAGGGCCCAAGTGATCCTCCCACTTTAGCCTCCTGAGTAGCTGGGACTGCAGGCATGTGCCACTATGTCCAGCTAATTTTTAAAAATTTTTTGTAAAGACAGGAATCTCCCTATGTTGCCGAGTCTGGTCTTGAACTCCTGGCTTCAAGTGAGCCTCCTGCCTCAGCCTCCAGAGTGCTTGGATTACAGGCATGAGCCACCATGCCTGGGCCAATTGTGTGATATCTGTGAAAGCAAACTCTTCATATTTTTATTCCTGTGATATGTTGTTTGGGTAACCAGATAGCTATATTGGAAACTAAAACTTCGTATGTTTATGAGGTATGAATATTATAAAACCATTTTTTTCAATTTATTTTCTGGCTTGTCAGTTTTAAGAATTTCCACCTCTTCTTTCTTTAAGCCTTCAATAACTTTACAACTAATTGTGTAGTTTATTGATTGTCTCCCCGGGAAAGCGCTGCTATATCTTTTTTTTTTTCTCTGATGCATTTTGATAGGGAGAATGACAATGCAAGTTAAGGTTTAGTGCCACATAGTGTGTGCAAATGTAAACTTAAAGCAGCCTGCATTAGTCCCTTCTCATGATGCTATAAAGAAGTACCGGAGACTGGGTATTTATAAAGAAAAGAGATTTAATTGGCTTACAGTTCTGCACGCTGTACAGGAAGCATAGCGTCTTCTGGGGAGGCCTCCGGAAACTTACATTCATGGCAGAAGGTGAAGGAGAAGCTAGCATGTCTTACATGGCCAGAGCAGGAGCAAGGCGGGCAGTGAGGGAGGTGCTACACACTTTTAAAGAACCAGATCTCAGGAGTACTTTATGATGAGATAGCACCAAGGGGATGATGCTAAACCTTTCATGTAGGCTCCACCCCATGATCCAGTCACCTCCCTCCAGGCCCTGCCTCCAACATTGAGGATTACAATTCAACATGAGATTTGGGTGAGGATACGGATCCAAACCATATTACAACCATATTGATGGATTGCAAGCTACAGTTTTTAACCTACTTCTATTAATTAATGTTTATCTCATGTAAGTGATTTTATTTGTAAGCATTCTTTTAAAAATCTTTTTGGCTTGGTGCAGTGGACAGTGTTGGGTGGGCCTGGACAAGTTGTAAGACCTATCTCTACAAAAAAAGAAATTAAAAAATTAGCCAGGCATGGTGGCACACACGTGTGTATTCCCAGCTCTTGGGGAGGCTGAGGCGAGAGGATAGCTTGAGCTAAGAGGTCAAAGCTTCAGTGAGCTATGATCATGCCACTGTACTCCAGCCTGGACGTTGGAGTGAGACCCGTCTCTAAAAGAATAAATACAAATAAAAAATCTTTTCATTATGGAATAAATTCTAAAACATTGAAACATATGGAGAATAATATTGTGTACCTTTTCATCCTGGTCACTTACTTTAAATAATTATCAATTCATAACCAATTTTGCTTCATTTCTACTCCCTCAGTTATGTTGTAATAAATCTGAAACATTGTGTCATTTATATAGGTAGATAGATATACATATGTATTGTGTATTTCTAAAAGATTAAGATTCTTTTAAAGGTCATTATTTTAAAATATGAATAACTCCTTAAAATCAAATATCTTGTGTTTCCCATTTCCCCAATTGTTTCTTTAAAAATTGTATTATTATCTTTTAAGTCTTTTAAAAGAAATTCCATAGGTTTCCCTCTCTACCTTTTTCCTTACTAAATTGTATTTGTTGAAGAAAACAGGTCGTTTGTTTCCTAGTTTGGTTTTTTCCTGATTACATTTTTGAACTATAATTTAACATGTTTCCCTGCTCCTGTATTTTCTATAAGTTGGTAGATCTAAAGGGAAAAAAATTGTTTAAAATTTATTTTTATTGTTTTAAAATTTAAGTACTTCTAATATTGTAGATTTCTCAAATCATTACTGTTATAAGGGGCTCAAAGGTAGAACTCTTAAAAGATTATTGTCATCTATTCTGCCTTCCTGGTTTGTAGATACAGAGACATCCCAGAGAGGTTGTGATTTATCCAGATTTCCACATAAAGTTGAGATTACAATCGAGGGTGCGTTAGAAAGTAAAAATAACTTCTCCTTTTGAATTTTGATGCCTTCATGTGTGCTACTTGTGATTTTGGTTCTTTAGAATTCCATCCTGCTCCAGAGCTATGCCTAGGAATTCTTGAATTTGTCTTCTACTCTCTCTCTACCTGGGCTCCACCCTCTTTGTAATGCAGTTAGTTAATCTAGAATAAAAAGTCTCTGTCAAAGTCCTCTTTTGCCACACCGTCCAGTCTACCCTGTGCTTTTCTAAATTGTGATTGGACTTAACCTGTGTACTGACTCTTTTACTTTAAGAAAGTGGCAGCTGTGGACCCCATAATCACAAGAGAAGTGTTTACTTCTGAAGTTTTAAAGATTTTTAGGTTTATTATTATAGAAGTAATATATTTGTTTAAACAGTGTGGAATTATATAAACACTGAATGTACCCCCCAGCCTCTCTACCTTATGTCTCAGTGATAACAATTGCTAAGGGCTTGATGTGTCTTATTCTAAACTTAATTCTATACAGATATAATTATATAGATTATATATTATATATACACACAATTGTTTATCTTTAAAAAATAATTCAAAAAGGCTACAAAACTATTACATATGAGGCATTGTCAATATTTATTTTACCAGGAGGATTTGACCCTTCAGTGAGTGCTGACTATCATTTTCATTCTTTATGATCAAGTTGTAGATCAGGAAAAACAAGTGAAGAGAGTGCCTACAAATACCGGGAAATCTTGTGGATAGATTTTGATTTTTTATGTAAAGACATATAAGAACATGAATGGTATAAAAACAAAATCCTTTATCAACTCCATGTAATTAAATATTTAGAAAAATTATATGGTGGTAGAACATACAGAAGAACCACAAACTCCCAAATTTACATTGAGCTAATTTAGTACAGTTAGCCTTTGTCAGAGCTTTCCTTGTTTTAAAAAATTATTGACTCAGTGTGCAGGAAGGAGCATAGAAGAAAAAATTGCCAAGAAAATTTGAAAAATACAGAAAATAAAGAAAAAACACCTACTATCTTATCATAAATTTTAATAGCTAGAATCAGGATAAGATAGAATATTCCTGTGGCAGTAATTCTAGTCTATATTCCTTTCCCGGAACCGTGTCTCCCAAATTCCAGGTGAGATTTTATAAGAAGCTCTGTTTATCTGAGATTTAAAATACAAAAACTTGATTTAACCTATACAGTTTTTTTAAAAGACCCCAAATAACTAAAATTCATAAAAACTTCTATTAAAGAAACAATTTCTGAATTTCATAACAATTTCTAGAAAAGTTGAGACACATTTTGCTAAAAGTTATTTCAAAAACACAAAACCCTTATGAGGTAAGAAAAATACGAAGCTAGTAGAGATAGGAAAGTCTTCTGCTTAGTAAACCTTTTTTGCATAGTTTACGCACACACAATAGTAAAGTGACTTAGTATGTTGATAAGTTTTCTTTCTCCTCAAAAGCTAGGATGTCTTACTAGCTAGTTCATTCAAGAAAGGAAACAAGAAGCTGCTGGAGGAGATTGGTGAGTGGGATAAAACACTATTCAACTCAGCCGGGCGCGGTGGCTCAAGCCTGTAATCCCAGCACTTTGGGAGGCTGAGACGGGCGGATCACAAGGTCAGGAGATCGAGACCATCCTGGCTAACGCGGTGAAACCCCGACTCTACTAAAAATACAAAAAACTAGCCGGGCGAGGTGGCGGGCGTCTGTAGTCCCAGCTACTCGGGAGGCTGAGGCAGGAGAATGGCGGGAACCCGGGAGGCGGAGCTTGCAGTGAGCTGAGATCTGGCCACTGCACTCCAGCCTGGGCGACAGAGCGAGACTCTGTCTCAGAAAAAAAAAAAAAAAAAAAAAAAAAACACTATTCAACTCTTCAGTTATTTGGTTTTTAAATCCTCAGTGAAAGGCTGCTGTATATTGTAGACTATTTTTTATTTTTAATAGACTTAGAACCAAGTTTCTTGAGAAACCTTTGGCATATTGTAGTTTTTTTATGGCTATGACTCACATGACATTACTGTATAAAACTGGTACATTCTCTCGTAAAAGCACACAAACTTACTAGAGTACTGCTCTCATTTTTTTACATTAGAAATGAAAAAGGGCATTGTCTGCATTCAGAATTTCCTTTTTACATCTCTGTATTACTTCTTCCCCTTTATATTTATCTTAAAACCAAAAGAAATAATGTTTCTATTGTTTTACTGTCGTTACTACTGATGCTACAGAAGCTGTATTGTGAGTGCTTTAAAATTCTCAAACCAGTTTTGTGTGTTATACTTGGAGCTTAGTCATTGTCATACGTAGCAGGACCTGATTAAGAAGGCTGTTCCGCCTCTAAGCCTTGCTAGATTGTAGCCAGTAGCAACCAGGCTGCAATAATTTCCCTTTGATGACATCATCCACTGTGGAAGAACCCAGTTGCTTCAGTGAGTCGAACTACAGTTCTAACCTCATCAAATATGGCATCTCCCTTGCTTGCTGCAGCAGGGATGGAAGAAATGCCGCTTTCCTTTTAAGCTAGCAAGCTTTTCTTTTTCTTTTTCTTCTTTTTAAAAATTCTAATTATGGATGCTTCTTCCGACCCTTATTTGCCTTATGACGGGGGAGGAGACAATATTCCCCTGAGGGAATTACATAAAAGAGGTAATACCATCCCCTTGCCGTGAATTCTCTGTTGGTATGTTTTGCATGCGGCTGGGCGGTCCTCTAGCTTAAACTGGTTCTCGTTTGTCCTTTAAATACTGCTGTACATTGTTTAGTTGCCCTGGGTTGTTAGTAAGGGGAGAATACAACCTTCTGAATGGTTATGTAGCCGCCCCTGATTGTTTTCTCTGTGCAGATTAGTACTGCTTCAGATCACGTCGGGCGCCGACTCCATCTTCTGCATGAAAATCTTCTTTCTAACTCTGAAAATGAATTAATATGCTTTTACAGCCAACTAAAGTCGCGTTGGTTGGCACCTAAAAAGTAATGTTTTTCTTCCTTTAGAAAACTTACATTTCCTTTAATTTACCCAGAGAAATCAGGTGACTATGTACCATTATATTTCAGCTGCTGCCAATTACCATATAGATTTTATACCACAAAATAAATTTATAGCAAAAGCTTTACCTACATTTTAGAACATTTTAAAATGACAATAAAGATGAATAATTTCTATATTAATACTTTCTATTTAATATGTATTTCAACTGAGTAACATACTACATTGTCTTCCACAGGTATCTTGTGAAATTTGATAGGATAAAACACGTTTAGGGTACTTTACTAAATGTCAGAAAAAAATAATAGTTATTGGTTTGTGAAAAGCAGAAGAGCACCCAGCATGCCTGTAAATCTTTTGGCAGTCACTTCCTTAGTCTCCTTAAAATTAATTGCATGTTAATTACTGCCCTTTTTTCATTTTTGTTAAATTGCATATTCTAAAAACAGACTGGTTGACATTTGTTGTCCTAGAAAAAAAATTGAACTTCAAGAAAAATCTCTTAGCTTATGTGACTTCATTTTTGAGCCACATTAGTTTGAATTACTGCATGATATTATAAACTCACCTTATGATTTAACCCAAACTTTTATTTGTAAGTATATAAGGAAGTAATAATGTTTTTCTAATATAATTAGCCTGCTTTATTTAAAATAGACTTTGTGTTCTGATAACACTTTTAGTATTAAGTTCCACTATAATTTAAACATAATGTATTCAACAAATGTCTATTGGTTGCATTGTGTCTGCTAGACACTATTTTAGGGTCTGAACAGTTGTAACATTATCTTGTAGTATTCTGTAGTTAGTAAAAACTTGCTTTTTACATTTTGAGAAAAGCTATGTAAGGATCATGTTACATATATTGTGCTTTCTCTTACAGAGTTGCCTTCCTAATAAAATTTCAATATATGGGTATATGTATATGTTAGAACATTTGGAAGAAATATCTAAAAGCATAAAGAAGAAAATAATTTCTCATAATCACACCACCCAGAGTTTTTTATTTTTTTATTCTTAATGTTGCGATCTTAAGTTCTTCTATTTCCTATGTTCTCATTATCAGTTTTCTGGTAAGGATTTCTTTAAACAGGAAGCAAGGTGAATGAATAGTGACTGTTCAAATGTCACATTATTTGCTAGTCAGTAATTAAACTGTAAAACAAGACAGGCTATATTTTCCTCATGCTATTAGAACATTTGGTTGTTAATGATGATAGAATACCTGGGCTTCAGAAATTTAAATTCCTTTTGTGAAGCTTAATAGTCTTTGACAGAACTTACTTATGGACTGTCTCAGTGTAAAATATAAAAATAATAAGAAATAAGTCAAAACTTATGTGAAAGTAGGCATGGTTACTGATATTACCAAAACGTAAGCTTTTTATTTCTATTATGCTTTCATAAATAATCCTTTAAGAATCTTGCTTAGGATCTAAATCAGTCCCAGTCTTGGCAGCTCATTTAGGTTCTTTATCCCTTGATGAGACTTAATCTATTAATATAAGCCATTGTTATTGAAAGTAACATTGTGTATGTGTAGTTGAGATAAGTGAGTTATTAGGCTTGCATGTCTGCACTGTATTACCTCAAACATACTGTAGTATCCTAGTGTCTATGCGTAAGATGTTATATGTTTTCTGTAATTTATGACCCGTTGTAGCCATGGGTCAACACAATGGAATTGATGGAGACAGGGAGCTAACAGATCGAAAAAACTGAATCAGCTTCCCTGTGAGGAAGAACAAAACTACATAATGATTAAAATTGATCTTCAGGCTGATAGTGAAGAGGCAGATAAAGTATAAAATTGTGAAGGATATCAGTAAAGTAAACATGAATCTGTTTAGTAAATCCCTGCGTGGTATAGCCAGGGATTTGTTGGGTAAATTGAATTTAATACTACTTTTCAAGGTGAGATGGTAAATGGTGAAGCTTCCTACTTAAGTAAATAATGTCAAGTCTGGAAGTATAAGTAGATTCAAAATAGAATTAGTTTAATGTACTATTGATAGATTAGAAATTAAGATGACATTTCAGAAATAGCCATCTATAGGGGTATATTTCCTATATAGAAACAATCAAGCTTTCTCAAAAGGTCTCTTCCTTTTTTATCAGGAAGAAATGCTTGGCTTATTTGGACTGTTAGTTTTACACTTTTTCTTCTTAATTTGTTCAAGATGTTTAAGTAGTTTTGGAGGTCAAATTTCTTTCTTCTACCAACCCTTTATAATGGATTTGATCTTTTGGGCCTGAGCCTCCATTTACTCCATGAGGGCCTTTAACAATTATTTAAATATTTAATTGTTTCATTCAGAGTGAGCATATATATATACATATATATACACACACACACGTATATGACACTACTAGGTGCTGTGGAGAATTATGATAAAAATAGTAATATTAATAATAGTTAATATTTATTAGAATTTCCTGTTAGCTGGATACTATTCTAAGTGGGGTTCTTTTTTTTTTTTTCTTAAGAGAGAGGTATCACTCTTTCACCCAGGCTGGAGTGCAGTGGAGTGATTATAGCAAACTGCAGCCTTGAACTACTGGGCTTAGATCCTCCTGTCTCACCCTCCTTGGTACCTGGAACTGCAGGCATGCAACACCATGCCTGGCTAATTTAAAAAACAAATTTTTTTTTTTTTTTCCCAGAGAGAGTCACACTATGTTGTCCAGGCTGGTCTCCAACTCCTGGGCTTAAGTGACCCACCTGCCTTGGCCTCCTAAGTAGCTGAGATTACAGGTGCGAGCCACTGTGCCTGATTTTGTTCTAAGTGCTTTATGTGTATGAAATCATTTAAATCCTCATCACAAGTTTATGAAGTAGGTACTGTTATAATCCCCATTTTCTAGTTGACAAGACTGAGGTAAGGAATTGTTAAGGAAAAGTCAGAATTCCATCCAGATATTTGGCTCATACTCTAATCATGAGGCTAAACTGATTCTCACTACATGTATCTTCATAGTAACTTGTGTTTTAAGTCTGATAGAGGCATAAAAAAAGCAAACATAATCCTGAGGAAGTTAGTAAATTTCTAGTGAATGATAGAAATGATAGAAATTTCTTCTTCCTGTAAAGTCCCGATGTTCTTTAAACATTTAATTGTTTCATTCAGAGTGAGCATATATATATATATACACATATATATACACACACATACACGTATATGGCACTACTAGGTGCTGTGGAGAATTATGATAAAAATAGTAATATTAATAATAGTTAATAAAGTCCCAGTGTTCTTTGGGACTTTAGGGGAAGAAGAGATGAGTCTCCTTTTGACAGGTGTTATCAAAGTAGACTGTTCTCACATACACAAGGGAACGCAAGTTCTTTTGGGCATTCCTGGTGGATATAATAAAATGAGTAAATGCTGTGACAGGAGGAAATGCCTAGTATGTTGCTCTTGGATTAGTTTTGGTACAACAAAGACAGTTTTGTTGTGAGTCACTGGAGAGGGTAGTGTAGAAAGGTGGAAGTTAGAAGAATGGCAGATCCTACAGGACTAACGATGGACTTAAACCACAAAAAGTATAGCTTTGCCGTTGAAATAGAAGTTTGGAATCTTATTGTTTCAAGTTTCTCCCTGAAATTATTTCTTGACATTCATTAGCTCAGCAATGTATCTAAATAAAGCTTTTTTGGGTTTCTAATATAATAGAGGTTTGTTCCTTTTTCTTCCCTCTGAAAAGTATCATTTTTTGCACATTATTTGAAAATCCAGGTGTTATATGATGTTCTTATTGCCAGAGGAACATTCTGTAGGCTCTTTGTAAAATGATTTTAGGATTCAGATACTTACTATATTTTTATTGGCCCTAATATTTTATCCAACTGGAAAATTAAACCTCTTCTTAAAAAATTAATCCATCTAAGTGTCTGTAAATTAAAGGAACAACTAAAGATTGTTTATTTGGTGTCACAAACTCCTTATTTCTACAACAGCAGTGTAAAACAAAGCCTGTTTTTAAATGTACTTTTCCCACAGTATCTGAATTTCAAATCTTCAATAAAATGTGGTTCATATTACTACCTCTAGCTTGATTTTCTAAAAATAGCTGACACTTCAGTATGGTTAATTTTATGCCATCTCATGGCTTGTCAGAAATGCTTTGTATGAAGATTTCAAAGTGTGAACAGATTTCCTGCCTCATTGATTAAGTTTGTAATTTTGGCTGTTTTCCCAGCATCGAGGTTTCTGCTTTGTGTTTATGCAGGAGACTGGTAGCTTAAATTGTACTTTCAGGTTTTGTTTCGTGTTTTTAAATTAACATATGTTTAATTTCTAGTTTCTTTGTAGCCTTTGCAACTTTAATTAGGTCATAAAGTGGATTTATTCTGATTTCTCTAATAAATTTTATAAATTTATGAAATATAGCAAATTTTATTAATCTTTTTATTCATGTATTATACAGCTCATCATATATGCAGGCATAATAATTAAATTTGGAACCTGTTTCCAGTTACACAGATGTCTTAATGTCCCCCTTATTATCTCTAACTAAGGATGTAGCTTTTTAATTTGAGGTGGCAACGGAACAGAAAACAGTAAATTGAGTAATGGGCTTAGTATTGCTGCTGCCTGGTTGCGTATCTTTGGAAAACTTCTTTGGGATTTGGCATTAACTTGCAAGTCTTTGCAGTTTAGACAGTTAAATATGACTGAATGACTGAACAAATTTTAATAGCATATGCTTCTTTTATGCTATTCATTTACCCAGTAGACATTTAATTGACCACCTGCTAAATATGAGGCACTATTCTTGCCGTTACCTTTTTAATCTTTGATTTGGAGTCTGCTAACATTCTGGAACTTCCACTATCAACTTATAACGTTTACTTTCCCCTCCCTTACCAGGAAGGCCATTTCTTATCAGTACGGTCGCAGAGAGAGAGAAAAAAGAAACATATGGGGCTAGACTTCCTGCTCTTAACATACAGAAGCAAATAGGTTGTGAAGGAATATATGGTATTTTGGATTTCTACCTTCTTCCTTCCGTAATTTTTTTTTAAAAGGTTCATATGTTTTGTCTGTGTCTTATGTAACAGTAATCTGTATTATGAACTTAAATGACAAGGATCACCATTTCACATCTTTGGAGATTGATCACAGAGGTAACAAGGAACTCTTATTAAATAACTATATGCATTATTTTTCATGTAAAACCATTATTTGGATAAACCCCTTTGAGAAAAGACTTAGGCTCCTACCAGTGTCACTGTGATATTTACTAATAAGCTCAGTTTAAAGTGCAGCAATTAAGGTTTTTTTGTTTTGTTTTGTTTTGTTTTTTAAAGTTCAGCAAATATATGTGGAAAGCTTGTGGGTAAAATTATATTTGTATTTATGGGAAAGCAGACAATTTTATTAATGCCTATATTTTTCTAGTTCAGTGTTTGTCAAACTTCAAGTTTTAACATGTTGATCATGAAACCAGTTGAATTGTGACCAGTATTTTAAAAGGAAAGACTAAAAAAACAAAGTAAAATATCAGTATATACCAACTATTAAGAGTAAGCATTGTTTCTAAACTTTGGTTTTATTTAAGTACATATCTATATACTATGTCAGTGAGAAACATATCTCAATTTTTTTTTGCAAAAACATTTCAAAAGCTAAAAATTAGTTTGAAAACCTGTTTGTAAGTATACCTGGGGTAAAGGTACACTTCCTGTGGCATAAGATGTTGGGAACAACTGAGGTTGAGAATGGGGATGCACTATTATCATAAACTTCTGCTAAAGCATAAGGATGTGAGTGCTGGGAGCAAAGCAGTGCTCACCACTTCTGCAGTTTTGCATTGCAGCATTTTAAATAATATAGGAAAAAGTGAACTGCAACCAAAGGCAAAGAGGGATAGTGATGGTGAAGAGTAAGATTGTATTTATTGTCCAAAGGCTAAGTGCATATACATATGTGTTTGGGAGAAGGCATCATGTAATAGTTCTTAACCTACTCTGAGAGAAGGTTGTCCACATTTCTTAAAGTATACATGTAAACCAACAGTGAAATTAGTTTAGTGACTTGAGAATCAAAGTGCTGGAGTTTGAATCCGTGTTCTCCTACTTGCTAGCAGTGTGACCTTGGGCCTGTTTAACTCTCAGCATCTTGTTTTCCAAATGTATAAAGTGGAGATAATAGTACCTGTGTCATGTTGTTGGGAGTATTATATGAACTAATATATATAATGTCCTGAGAACGATGTCTGGCACACATTAACTTACTCAATTAAAATTAGCTATTCTTACTGTTATTATTAGACATGAGCTGGATAACAGTGACCTCTGTCTGCATGGGAAAGATTATTTTAATTCTGATGTAGTTCAGTTTATCTGTTTTTTTCTTTTCTCTCTTGTGCATTGGTGTCATATCTCAAAAACCACTGCCTAACTCAAGAACACAAAAATTTACTCCTGTATTTTATAGTTTTAGCTCTTTAGATCTAGGATCAATTTTTAGTTAATTTTTATATATGGTATGAGGGAGAGATACAATTTCATTGTTTTACATGTAGCCAGTTGTCCCAGCATCATTTATTCAAAAGACTATTCTTTCCTCACTAGAAAAAAATATATCTTTTTTTTTGAGATGGAGTCTTGCCCTGTTCCCCAGGCTGGAGTGCGGTGGCGCGATCTTGGCTCACTGCAAGCTCGGCCTCCAAGGTTCACGCCATTCTCCTGCCTTAGCCTCCCGAGTAGAAAAAATATTTCTTTAAAGAATAATGAATACTTTTTTTTTCTTTTTAACCACTGTCACTCAATTGGAAAAAGAATAATGAATAATTTTAAATCATTTTCCTACAGGTAAATTTAAGTCTTTTTGTTTAGATTACACATATTAGGAAATAATGGATTTGTATTTCCATAGGTGTGCTTGATCTTTATAAAGTTCCCTGTCTCTGAAAAAAATAAAATAAGGCAAAACAATCTTCTTAATAGAGTTATTTTTGCGAGAAGGTTGCAAGCCAGTTTTCGTTCATCGATTGAATAATTTTTCCTGCTTGCTGGAGATATTTCAGTATTGGTAATGTCTGAACTATGAAATTCATGAATCATGCATTTTAAGAATTTGTTTCTGTGTCCGTACCAGGCATAATGAATTAAGTTACCTGTTAAAAAAATTGATTTTTGCTCAATATACAGTTGTAGAAGAACTTATGTCCAAATTTTTAAGACTTTTTTTCATTTTGAGATGGATCTCACTCTGTCACCCAGGTTGGAGTGCAGTGGCGCAACCTCTGCTCACTGCAACCTCCACCTCCCGGGTTCAAGTGATTCTCCTTTCTCAGCCTCCCAAGTAGCTGGGACTACAGGTGTATGCCACTATGCCCGGCTAATTTTTGTATTTTTAGTAGAGATGGGGTTTTACCATATTGACTAGGCTGCTCTTGAGCTCCTGACCTCATGATCCACCCGCCTCAGCCTCCCAAAGTTCTGAGATTACAGGCGTGAGCCACTGCGCCCAGCCAGACTTTCGTTTCGTTTTGTTTTTTTGGCTTTCTTTGTCATATTGTTAGTCTTTTGGTTAAGCAGTATTATAACTTAGTCATATGAGTAATATAATGCAGCATGCTGAAGTGTGTGTGTGGGGGGTTTGTTTTTGGTTTGTTGTTTAAATAGATATGAGATCTCACTGTGTTTCCCAGGCTGCCTTGAACTCCTGGGCTCAAACGACACAGCCTCCTGCCACAGTATCCTGATTAGCTGGGACTACCGGTGTGCACCACTGCACCTGGCTTTTCTGATGAAATTTTAAATACTCAAATATTTGAGCAGAAATAATAGCTTGTGTTTATTGTTTTTCTACTCTTTCTACTATTTGTCAAGTGTAGTATTGAATGTTTTACGTAATGTATCTCCAGTCCACATACCATACTCTAGTAGAAGTGGGTAACAAAACCAAGGTACTCAAAGAGGTTAATAAGTAACTTGTGCTAGATCACAGAACTAATGGGAAGCAGAGCTGGAATTTGACTCTAGGTCTTTCTGACCTCAAAGTGTAGTAAAGTCATGGAATTTCTCTACTCGGCCACCTGGAAGAAAAGTGATCTTTTTTCCAGTCTTTTCTGTTACTGTTTTTCAGCCAGGAGATAGTAGGGTTGGGTAGTAGAATAGTAGTCACGGGCATCTGGTAGTCAGCCCTCCAAAAAAGTTTTTAATTTTTTTTTTGTCTTAAACTTGGCAGTTACTTTCAGGTCATACTTTCTTATCATCCAAGAGCTGGATATTTAGGTAACAGGAACTATGGAATTATCCTATGTCCTCTTGAAGGTTCAGCTATTAAAATTAATTGGTTCAGATTACCACTGTGCCAAGATTTACATTTATAGGAGCCACAGTTTGATTGATCTAACTTGGATCTGTGTGTTTTCTTTAGCTGGGGAGGAGAAGGTAGCTTGATTGATACCTTTACCAGACCTGCATGCAGTGAGGGACAGAAGTTTCCTTAAAAATAATTGGGTTCTGTTATAGAAAGAAGGGGAAGGAGATACCAAGTGGGCAAAACAATCAGGTTCCATTATATAAATAATAACCCTAATGTGAGGATAATAAATGGATAATGTGATTATTTTAAGGTTGGAAATATACCTGGTTATTAGTATTGAATATCTGGTAGTGGGGTTGGAGAAAAATTCGAGAATAAGAAAAGACTTAAAATTGTAAAAATTAATTGAAAAAGAGGATGGCTGAGCAGATACATATATGTTAGATAATGTTCATAATGTTAAACCAACCTGAAGATTTGTTTAAATTGTAGTATGTAGCCAGGTGTGGTGGTGCTTGCCTGCAGTCCCAACTACTTGGGAGGCTGAGGCAGGATGATTGCTTGAGCCTAGGTTTGAGGCTCTAGTGAGCTATGATTCTACCACTGCTTTCCAACCTAGGTGGCAGAGCAAGACCCCATCTCTAAAAAAATAAAATAAAGTGAATAAATTATAGTATGTTATGACAAATACAGTTACCTAAAGTCACTGAAAATATGCGTGTACTTTTAATGATGTGACATAATTTTTAGGAGGTATGAATGAAAAAAATCAACTTGTATGTGTGGCTAATGTGATCTTACCTATATCTCACTTATAGAAAATGTAAAAGGTTCAAGCCAGTCACCACTTTAATAGTTCTAACTCTCTTGATTCCCTTTTTTCTCCTCCCCAGCAATCCTCATGTAGTTAGGTAAAGTTGGTTCTTCATCTGGCTTATTGCAGAAACCCTTAGCCTGTTTACTTAAAGCTTTTTGAAACCCAGAGACCCATCTTTTGAATTCAAAAGTTTTGACTATTAAGAATCAGTCTTTTTGTATGTTTGTTGGCTGTATAAATGTCTCCTTTTGAGAAGTGTCTGTTCATATACTTTGCCTACTTTTTGATGGGGTCATTTGTTTTTTTTCTTGTACATTTGTTTAAGTTCCTTATAGATTCTGGATATCAGACCTTTGTCAGATGGATAGATTGCAAAAATTTTCTGCCATTCTGTAGGTTTCCTATTCACTCTGATGATAGTTTCTTTTGCTGTGCAGAAGCTCTTTAGTTTAATTAGGTCCTATTTGTCAATTTTGGCTTTTGTCACCATTGCTTTTGGTGTTTTAGTCATGAAGTCTTTGCCAATGCCTATGTCCTGAATGGTATTGCCTAGGTTTTCATGCTTTTGGGTTTTACACTTAAGCCTTAAATCCATCTTGAGTTAATTTTTGTGTAAGGTGTAAGGAAGGGGTCCAGTTCCAGTTTTCTGCATATGACTAGCCAGTTTTCCCAGCACCATTTATTAAATAGGGATTCCTTTCCCGTTGCTTGTTTTTGTCAAGTTTGTTGAAGATCAGATGATAGTAGATGTGTGGTGTTATTTCTGAGGTCTTTGTTCTGTTCCGTTGGTCTGTATATGTGTTTTGGTACCAGTACTGTGCTGTTTTGGTTACTGTAGCCTCGTAGTATAGTTTGAAGTCAGGTAGCATGATGCCTCCAGCTTTGTTAATTTTGCTTAGGATTCTCTTGGTTATACGGACTCTTTTGGTTCCATATGAAATTTAAAGTAGGTTTTTCTAATTTTGCGAAGAAAGTCAATGGTAGCTTGATGGAAATAGCATTAAATCTGTAAATTACTTTGGGCAGTATGGCCATTTTCATGATATTGATTCTTCCTATCCATGAGCATGGAATGTTTTTCCATTTGTTTGTGTCCTTTCTTATTTCCTTGGGCAGTGGTTTGCAGTTCTCCTTGAAGAGGTCCTTCACATCCCTTGTAAGTTGTATTCATCATCACTGATCATTAGAGAAATGAAAATCAAAACCACAATGAGACATCATCTCACGCGAGTCGGAATGGTGATTATTATAAAAAGTCAAAAAACAGTAGATGTGGGTAAGGCTGTGGAGAAATAGGAACGCTTTCACATTGTAGGTGGGAGTGTAAATTAGTTCAACCATTGTGGAAGACAGTGTGGCAGTTCCTCAAGGATCTAGGACCAGAAATGCCATTTGACCCAGCCGTCCCATTACTGAGTATATACCCAAAGGATTATAAATCATTCTGCTATAGACACATGCACATATATGTTTATTATAGCACTATTTACAATAGCAAAGATTTCGAACCAACTCAAATGTCCATCAATGGTAGACTGGATAGAGAAAATATAGCACATATATACTGTAGAATACTATGCAGCCATAAAAAAGATGAGATCATCTCCTTTGTAGGGACATGGATGAAGCTGGAAGCCATTGTTCTCAGCAAACTAACACAGAAATAGAAAACCAAACACTGCATGTTCTCACTTATAACTGGTAGTTGAATGGTGAGAGCACATGGACACAGGGAGGGGAACATCACACAAGGAGGCCTGTCCGGAGGTGGGGGACAAGGGGAGAGAGAGCATTAGGACAATACCTAATGCATTCGGGGTTTAAAACCTAGGTGATGGGTTGGTAAATGCAGCAAACCACCATGGCACATGTGTACCTGTGTAACAGACCTGCACATTCTGAACATGTATCCCAGAACTTAAATTTAAAAAAAAAAAAGAATTTTTCTCCTCTTTGGGTTTCAGAAGCCTACATTTGAAACTGGGATACCATAATATTGAATCATGTTCTCCATGCTCTGCTGTGTATTTCTTTTCCTATGGCAATGGATGTCTCTGACTGAATTGGTGCGGGGAAGGTGTGTGGAGGGGTCAAGAAAATAGCGTGAAATAAGGAAACTTGCTTAGTCTTTCCTAGAGATATTCCACTACAGCTCCACTATGGTCTTCACAGGTAAGTGAGAACTGCATATGCTTTGAGAAATGGGAGGTCCAAGGCAAATCCTGTCATTTTAGGTTAGTGACATCTAACTGTGGCCCGGCACAGTGGCTCACGCCTGTAATCCCAGCACTTTGGGAGGCCGAGGCAGGCAGATCACGAGGTCAGGAGACTGAGACCATCCTGGCTAACACGGTGAAACCCCATCTCTAGTAAAAATTTAAAAAAATTAGCCGGGCATGATGGCGGGCGCCTGTAGTCCCAGCTACTCAGGAGACTGAGGCAGGAGAATGGCGTGAACCCGGGAGGTGGAACTTGCAGTGAGCCGAGATTGCGCCACTGCACTCCAGCCTGGGCGACAGAGCGAGACTCCGCCTCAAAAAATATATATAAATAAAATAAAATAAAATAAAACCTAACTGTAAGAAGAGCTTTTACTGAGGAGAGAAAGAAAGGCATAATCAAGGAAGCTACAGTCTCACTACTACCTTTATTTCATGCTAAGGACCTCTCTTTGTCTTCTAGAGTTTCCTCCAGATATCAGTTTTACAAAAGCAATCTTTTTCCTAATTAACTTTACTAATTTTATATATATATGTGTGTGTATATATATTTTTATATATGTGTGTGTGTATATATATATATTTGTGTGTGTGTGTGTGTGTGTGTATATATATATATATATTTTTTTTTTTTTTTTTTTTTTTTTTTTTGAGGCAGGGTTTCACTCTGTTGCCCAGGCTGGAGTGTAGTGGTGTGATCTTGGCTCACTGTGGCATCTGCCTCCAAGGCTCCAGCCATCTTCCCACCCCTCAGCCTTCTGAGGAGCTGGGACTACAGACGTGCACCACCACACCCAGCTAATTTTTATATTTTTAATGGAGTCGTGGTTTCACCATGTTAGCCAGGTTAGTCTCAAACTCCTGGCCTCAAGTGAGCCGCCTGCCTCAGCCTCCCAAAGTGCTGGAATTACAGGTGTGAGCCACCACACCCAGCCTTTGAAATATTATTTTAGGAAGAAAGGAGGAGGTGTACTTTATGTAAAAGAGAACTTTATGCTGTGACAGTACCTAAAAGATACATCCTTTATTCATGTGTAAGATGAAATTGAGAGGTAAAATTGGATATACTGTTGCTTTAAAAAAATTTTTAACATACATGATTTTTTGTACTTATCTCATTTTAGCCTATATAAGTTATATCTTTTTTGTTTTTTTGGTTTTTTGGTTTTTTTTGAGACAGAGTCTTGCTCTGTTGCCCAGGCTAGAGTGCAGTGGTGCAATCTTGGCTAACTGCAACCTTCATCTCCCAGATTCAAGCGATTCTCCTGCCTCAGCCTCCTGAATAGCTGGAATTACAGGTGCCTTCCACCACACCCAGCTCATTTTTGTATTTGTAGTGGAGACGGGGTTTCATCATCTTGGCCAGGCTGGTCTTGAACTCCTGACCTTGTGATCCACCCACCTCGGCCTCCCAAAGTGCTGGGATTACAAGCGTGAGCCACTGCGCCCGGCTGTAAGTTATATCTTATACAAATCTAGGTTTCAGAGAATTATATGCAAAGAAACAGTGCAATAGGATTATTTTAAAGCCATTGTTATTGTTAGAAAACATAATACCTTTAAAATTTCACATTAGAAATACAGTGACTTCTCCCCAGTTTAGGATAGAAATTTTTCTTTTCCTCCCCTTCTTTATACTATTCAGGTTTCCATGTTTGACAGAACAAATTATAAAATTTATAAGAGAAATTTTTTATAAGAGAAATATTTGAAATGTCACATACTAAAGTAAATGTTTGGATGTTTGAAAATTTTCTGGTTTTCAGAGATTTTGAATTGCTGAATCGTTCTGTAAATTGAGATGTTAAGAGTAGTTTCCACAGAGTAATTATTTGAAAGTCACTGAAAGCAAGACACATGTCTGATGTAAATGTGTATTGCACTACTGTACCTTTTTATACCTTATAAAAGTGAGAACAGCAGTCTGTACTTTTCCACTTTGTCATTCATAAGTCTATTGGAGAAATGTATGTTTTGTTTGCTTATTATCTTCATGCTGCAAATAGCCTGGAAATTCTTTAAGTGGGGCTAGCAGTGTATTATCGATACATGTTAAGTGGTATAGAAATTTCACTTTTTATTTTTTGCATAAAGAGAATAAGATCAGTAGTCCATGTTTCTTCAGCTCTACCCAGAGAAGGGCAATGTAGGAGGGAAAACGAAGTTTGCAAAGTATTTCATAGTAGGCTTTTTCTTAAAGAAACTTCAGACTTACAGAAGTTTAAAAATAGTGGAAAGAATCCCATATACCTGTCACCCCAATTCCTGAAATGTTAATATTTTACCACATTTGTTCATTATGTCTCTATTCTCCAAGTACTGTATATGCCATTATATGTAATAAGTAGCATTTTATATAGATACAGGGCATGTATGCACTATATATTTTTTTCTGAGCCATGTAAAGAGTAAAATGCAGATGTAACATGCTTTTATTCCTAAATACTTCAGTGTGTATTCTCTCAAGAAAGGGCATTTTCTTCTGTATAGCTACCGTACACTTCTACACTTTTCAAAATCGGAACATTTACGTTGACACCATACTATGACATAATCTGCAGACCATTTTCCAGTATGCCAGTTGTCCCACTGTGTCCTTTAGTACAAAAGAAAAAAGGTTTTTTTCTGGTCTAGGAGCTAATTCTGCAGCACATGTTACATTTAGTTGTTTTAATCTAGAACAGTTCTTCAGTTCTTTATCTTTCATAATCTTGACATTTTTGCAGAGTACAATCCATGTATTTTCCAGAATTTGCCTTAGTTTGGGTGTATCTGGTTTTTCCTTATAAGATTCATTTTATGCATTTTTGGTCAGAATACCACAGAAGTACTGTACATCTTACCAGAAAGCCATAAGTGGCTTTTGATTCTTCCCTGAAAATGCATTTTCTAAATGATCAGTTTTAATATTATGTGGAAAGCAGAGTCAGAGATTCTCACATATGTCAAGATATTATAAGTGTTCCTTATATATTTATTCTCCAATTGCTTTTTCTCAAGAAAATGTGTGGCCTTTCAGGTAGCTTTTACAAAGTGGAAGTCACTACATAAAATTAGGATGAGGGGGGCGGGGAAGAGCTTTATTAAAGCTTTAAGTTTAAGCTTTTGAGTATGTATTGTATGTAAATGAACATGGGCATCATGATGCAGGGATTGGGCCTTTAAACCTTTGGCCAAGAATGGTATCAATTATTATTATATATATTTTTTGGAATACTTCTGTTAAAACACTCAAATCAGTGTGCTACTCTCCTTTTAGAAGTTTTATACCTTTCCAAGGTACACTTTTTTTTTTTTTTTTTGAGACAGAGTTTTGCTCTGTCGCCCAGGCTGGAGTGCATTGGTGCAATCACAGCTCACTTCAGCCTCTACTTCCCAGGCTCCAGCAGTCCTCCCAGTTCAGCCTCCTGAGTAGCTGGGATTACAGGTGCACACCACCATGCCCAGCTAGTTTTTGTAGAGATGGTGTTTTGCCATGTTGCCCAGGCTGGTCTCCAACTCCTGAACTCAATCTATCCGTCCCCCTTAGCCTACCAAAGTGCTGGGATTACAGACATGGACCACCAGTCCAGGCTTCCAAGGCAGGCATTTAAAGTAATAAATAAGGAGATAAGCGAGAACCCTGTTGGACCTGGTAGAAGCAAATAAACATTTATTAGTACTATTACATTGTTTAAAATATTATCCCCTTCTATATTCATGTCTGTTCTTACTGCCTCTTAGAATTATCAAAAAAACCTACTCTATAGTTTGTTTGGCTTATATCTTGAGGGTAATAAAATTAGTTAATAGTATTGGCATCGTGGTTCTTTGTGCATTCCTCCCTTATCCCACCCCCACATTGATTTCAAATGATCTCTTGCTCTAGTCTAAGAATGTTTATAGTGATTACGAAAAGTTCAGATTCTGGCTTTAACATATATAATTGTTTATTTATCTGTAAACACAGGAGAATGCATTTGTTTAAACCAGAAAGATGGCAAGAGTAGTCTGGTAATTTTGCTCCATTCCTTAAAAGTCCTATAATAAAATAAACATATCTTGTGTTTTATTTTTACAGTGTTTTTTTAAACATTAGTATAGAGTGCCACTTCTTATATTCTATATCAAATAATTAGTTACATTTCCAATAATAAACTCTGGGTAATTTTTGGCATTAAAATCTGCATTACTAAATAATTTGAGGATATAATTTATAATCACTTATGCTAAAATCACCTATTTGAAATTATGTGTGAGGTTTTCAAAGTTCATAGTGCTTTGAAAAAAATTTAAATGTTTCTTTGTTTATCTTTATTATAAACTGTAGCATATATCATACAACTGTCAAGGATGCTGATAGATACTTAATATTTAAAGGTGACTTGTCTAAAGTTACTCAGCTGTCCAGGACTAGAATCTGGGCCTTTTAGTAACAATTCATTGCTCTATTTACTTAATTGATGATTGGATTCATTAGAATTTCTCTATTTTCATAGCTGTCTCCATGGTTCTATGAAAATACTGTGTTTGCTTATACATATATGTATACCTGTAAATACAAAGTAGAAAATGAAAGTTCATTTTCTGCTTTTGACACTTCTAATCCCCAGCGATAACCTTTATTAATATGTTGTCTCATGTTTGGTCAAACTGTTTTCTCTATATTCTGTGTATTACTGTATAAATTTTGCACAGTAATTTGCATATTAAAAATCCTAATCTATACCTGGCCCTTTTTAAAAAACTGCCATATATTGTAGCCAGTTTTTATGCCAGTATATATTGATCAACCTTATTCTTTTTAACTGCTGCATTATATATAAATTACATGATTTCATTCATTACCAACAGATGAGACATTTCCATTGGTTTGAATTTTTCAGTATTACAAAATAGTGGTTCAATTAAATATTTAAGCCTTTGCGCACTTGTAGAATTAATTCCTAGAAGTAGAACCCTTATATTTTGATAGGTATTTCCAAATTGCTTCCCAAAATACTTGTATCTCTTTACTTCCACTGTCAAGTCAAGTCTAATAATTTTCACTTGGATTATCATATTTCTTACCCAGCCTGTTTTTTACACTCTAAATTCTTTTTATTTTCTTTTCCTTTTTTTGTGAGACAGCATCCTCCTCTGTGGCCCGGCTGAAATGCAGTGGCGTGACAACCAACGTGGGCTCAAGCAGTTCTCCCAACTTAGCCTACTGAGTAGCTGGGAGTGCAGCCACGTACCACCATGCCCAGCTTTTTTTTTTTTGTTTTGTATTTTTAGTAGAGATGAGGTTTTGCCATGTTGCCCAAGCTGGTCTCAAATTCCTGAGCTCAAGCAATCCACCCATCTCAGCCTCCCAAAATGCTAGATTACAGGTGTGAGCCACTGCGCCTGGCCCAAACTCTTTTTCTAACAGTAAAATAAATTGTCTTTTACAGACTATACTCATATATGTTTCTTCTTTCAGAAGTAGGTGTTAAGTGTATCTAACATGGAATGTATAACTGTAATTCTCATTGTGAAACCATAGCCTAATTTATTTCAAATTACAATTTAAAATTCATATTTTTTAGGAAGTTTTCTTAGATTAATCCACCTAGTTCCAGGTGCTATAGTCCCAAGATTTCTTTTTTTTTGTAACAAATTAAATATAAGTAACATGACTAGAATTGTAGTCAAAGAATATTGGAACCTTGGAACTTCAGTATTTGAACTTTATTTTGAAATGTAATTTGTTATATTATAAAAATATATTGCATCTGGAAGTCAGGAGTAGTTTTTTTTTTAATTATCTTTGTATCTGCTACACTGTAAAGTGCTATTTATATTTAAAAAATTCTTAATAGAAGTCTTCAGTTGTAAAGTCTATCAGCCATGTGCAAAATCCTGTCCTTCACCTGTTTTGTAAATAAAGTTTTATTGGAACACATTCAGACTCATTCATGAACATATTGTCTATGATTTCTTTTGTGCTACTATGGCAGAATTGAGTTGTGGCAACTGTGTGGCATCCAAAGCCTAAAATATTTACTCTCTGGCTCTTTGCCAACCCGTTTTAGATTATAAGCACTTTGGCATTAATATGTTTTTGTTTTCTTTCTGTAGCACATAGTAAGATGTTCTGCCCACATTGTGCATAATTTATGGGTTTATTCAAGGATTTATGCAAGTGTAGCTGCAAGAAAAAAAAACCTAGAAGTGAACTTGCTAGATTGAAGAGCATCTGTGTATATTAAATTTTATTAGCTTTCACCTTCCCAAAGGGATTATTCCATTTCATACTTAAACTACTAATTTTGTGATAGGACTTCTTTCTCCAAAGGTTTGCTAACTTAATGCATTCACACACTTTATCTTTACTAATCTGATAGAGGGAAATGATATTGTGGATTTGATTTGCGTTTCTTTTTATGTGTTAGATTGAACTTATTTTCATATTTAAAAGCCACTTGTATTTCTTTTTCTTGAGCTATCTTTTAATGTCCTTCCTGATACATTTCTCAAGTCTGTGATACTCATGTAAGATATATGGTGAATATGTGTCAGAGGTTTATTTGACTCTAATGAGGAAACCTGCCTGATGACAAGGCTGATTGAGAGGAGGATGTGTGAGATGAAGTGTATATCATCAGTGAAAGAAAGCAAATTCTTACAGGGCAAAAACAAAAACCACCACTCTAAGGGTTATTTTTTCTACTGGATGGAATTCATTTGCATTTTACCAGATAAAAATTACTATTTTCAATTTATTTTTTACAAGTCATTTTCTAATTTTACAGAGTCTATTCCCTAATCAGAATAGTCTTCAAAATTCTCCAGAGCATCAGGTGACTATTATGCAGGCTAATTGTTGACACTCAGATTTAACTTTAAAAGGACATGCCATAATATTTTGGCCTTATTTCCAAGTTTTGGATAATTTTTCTTAACATTTTTCTCTAACTGAAATGATTTCAAGTGATATTATTTCTGCATGACTTAATAATGAACTTCTAAGAAGGTCACTTAGCTCACGATTGTGTCTTCTAAAACATACTCATCTTTCCTTTTTTCTTGTATAGGAACTCATTATACAATGACAAATGGAGGCAGCATTAACAGTTCTACACATTTACTGGATCTTTTGGATGAACCAATTCCAGGTGTTGGTACATATGATGATTTCCATACTATTGATTGGGTGCGAGAAAAATGTAAAGACAGAGAAAGGCATAGACGGGTAAGTGTTTTTAGTAAAAATTTTTAAAAATATAGTGCATAATTAGATCTTTTAATAATGTATTTCTGCCAGTGATCTCAGGCTGCCAAAATATGTTTACATTTAATATAAGTAAATGTCTTCATTTCATATGTGGTACAGGTTTTTTTCTTCTTCTAGGTTTAATTTTTTTAGTTTACTTATACCCTGTATCTTTCCAGAAAGGATTTCAGGTAGCTAAAAAAACAAGGAAATATAATAAGAAGACAAAATAAGAAGGAAAGGGAAAAATACAGCACAGGAGTTGGGGGGAAGAACAAGCCAAGTTCAAGATATGGAGATCAGCATGATTTTTGCCTTTGAGCAACCCACCAGCTAAGGCAAAAAAGGAAACTCATTGCATAACTCTTACCCATGGAAAAAGAAGAAATCTACTAGGGGCAGATAGTTTTGTGGAATTTTGCTGTTTTCTTTTACCTCTTTTCCCAGTATTTGATTCTGAGATATTTCTCAACTTGGATCCCAAATAAAGCTTATTGAATGTTGTAATGTTTTAGTGTTGTTTTTTTTTAAATGGCTTTAACATATAAAAGTACAATTTATGGATCCTTTTTGTTTGTGGTCATGACTTACATTGATAATGTAATCCAAAATACATTTTTTATTTATTTATTTTTGAGACGGAGTCTCACTCTTCTGCCCAGGCTGGAGTGTAGTGGTGTGATCTTGGCTCACTGCAATCTCCACCTCCTGGATTCAAGCGATTCTCCTGCCTCAGCCTCCTGAGTAGCTGGGACTACAAACATGTGCCACCATGCCTGGCTAGTTTTTATACAAAACACGTTTTTTAAAAAAAAAAAAAAAATTTTTTTTTCTTTTTTTTTGAGACTATCGCGCGTTCTGTTGCCCAGACTGGATTGCAGTGGTTCAATCTTAGCTCACTGCAGCCTCTGCCTCCCAGGTTCAAGCGATTCTTGTACTCAGCCTCCTAGTAGCTGGAATTATAGGTGTGTGCCATCATGCCAAGCTAATTTTTGTATTTTTAGTAGAGATGAAGTTTCTCCATTTGGCCAGGCTAGTCTCAAACTCCTGGCCTCAAGTGATTGGCTGACCTCAGCCTCCCAGAGTAGAAAATCTTTTTGAAAAATAAAATTCCAAATCTCAAAAGGCCCTATATAATTTTGGTATTGGAAATTTACTTGTCGATGACAATGACTATTTACACAAATTATAAGCTTCCATATTAATGTATATGTGTGTGAAACCTGAAATTCAAATTATGTTGTTTATGATAGGTACAGCTTCTGAGATTCATCAGATGATATTTACCTTTAGGGCATATCTAAAAATAAAATATAATACATGAAATCAGTGCTTTAATCTAATGATTCTTAAATGTTTTGGTCTCAGATCCTCTTTAAACTCTTAAAAAATATTGAATAGCCCCAAGGAGCCTTCGTTTATGTGGTTTTTATCAATGGATATTTACCATATTAGACACTAAAACTGAGAATTTTTAAAAATAAAAAATAGTAACATAGTATATAACATAGTATCTGTGACACTATGTTCATAAAATTTTAGAGAAAACTGAGATCAAAGGAAACCAAAACAGTCTGGTCATAGTGGCTCATGCCTGTAATCCCAATGCTTTGGAAGGTTGAGGCAGAGGATCGCTGGATCCCAGGAGTTTGAGACTAGCCTGGACAAGTTTGGAGACTCTATCTCTACACAACAAAGCAAAAATTAGCTGGGTGTAGTGTCTTGTGCCTGTGTTCCTAGCTACTCGGAAAGCTGAGGTGGGAGGATCCCTTGAGCCTGGGAGTTCTAAGTTACGGTGAATTATGATTGCACCGCTGCCCTCCAACCTGGGTGATAGAGCAAGACCCTGTCACCCTCCAAAACAAACAAAAACCACTTTTTTCTCTGAGTATGTAGATAGTTAGTGTACAGTCCTTGAAAACATTGCAAATGGTATAGCAATATATGAAGTAGCCAGTATGTGTCCTAGCTAATTTTATCAATCATCTCTCTTCCTAGACCAATCAAATATTTTTCAATATTTTGATCCATGCTTATTGTATAAATGAAGTTTTTTAAAGCTGGAAAATTCCACACATTTATATACTTACTATTGTTCTTAAAAATTATTATTATTATTTTGAGCAGAGTCTTGCTGTGTTGCCCAGACTGAAGTGCAGTGGTGCAATCTCGACTCTCTGCAACCTCCACCCTCCAGGCTCAAGCAATTCTCGTGCTTCAGCCTCCCAAGTCGCTTGGATTACAGGTGTGCGCTACCACGCTGGCTAATTTTTGTAGTTTTAGTAGAGATGGGGTTTCGCCATGTTGGCCAGGCAGGTCTCAAAGTCCTGGCCTCAAGTGATCCACCTGTCTCAGCCTCCCAAAATGTTGGGATTACAGGTGGGAGCCACTGCTCCCGGCCTACATTAAATTTTAAAGTGTTTCTATGTCAGGCCATATACCCAATCTAATTCTTTTTTTCTGTGAACTTTTTTGTTATGCTTGTAGCCTTCCTACCCCAGATGATTTCGAAGCAAATTGACATTCTGTAATTTCAAATATTACTATTTCAGTATTTTACAAAATGGTTGCAGTTTACTTGTTGTTCCTTTTTTATTTATTAGCTTGCATATTTCTATAGAGAGTTTACCCCACATCAACCATTTGGATTCCCTGAAATAAAGATGGTACAGGAAAGGGAGATACCTTGAAATACTAGTTCCTTAGCATCCTCAAAGTTGACCAATGAGATTTTTTGCTTGTTTGGTTGTTGTTTGTTTCTGTGTCTTCATGGACTCATGGTTTTAAGCATATTTGTGTTTTAATCATCATTGTTATTATTCTTATTGATGTTCATGTTATTCCATTTTAGATTAGTGGGAGCTTATTTAGTTTGCTATCTGAGTCCTTTGTCATGTCCTTAGATAATCCTAGTCCTAATCCTGATTCATCATAGACATTTCCTACAGCAAACCTGGAATCAGCCATTTCGCCAAGGAGCTCTCTGTTTCCATTGAAGGAAAATATAATATAGGTACACTGGGCATTAGGTGATACTTGTTGCTTCTGGGTTGGCTATTGTTTCTAGCCTCCTAAGTGTATATGACTCTTCTAATTTGAATTCATGACCGTGGGGCTAAACCTCTAGTTCTTAAATTTGCTTTTCCTTTAAGTCATGCCAAAAACCTGAACATCACAAACATAGTCATTTCATTTACCCCATAATACACACATACAACATTGTCAGAATAACAGTACCAACACCATCTCCAACAATATACCTACTGAAATATTTTAGGTAATCTGCCTCCAGCCTCCCGGGTAGCTGGGACTGCAGGTGCACACCACCATGCCTGGCTAATTTTTTTTTTTTTTTTTTTTTTTTTTGAGACAGAGTCTCGCTGTCTCCCAGGCTGGAGTGCAGTGGTGTGATCTCAGCTCACTGCAAGCTCCGCCTCCCGGGGTCACACCATTGTTTTCCTGCCTCAGTCTCCCTAGTAGCTGGGACTACAGGTGCCCGCCGGCACGCCCGGCTAATTTTTTGTGTTTTTAGTAGAGACGGGGTTTCACTGCATTAGCCAGGATGGTCTCAATCTCCTGACCTCGTGATCCACCCACCTTGGCCTCCCAAAGTGCTGGGATTACAGGTGTGAGCCAGTGCGTCTGGTCTTTTTTTTTTTTTTTTTTTTTTTTTAAAAGAGACTGGGTCTTCCTATGTTACCCAGGCTGGTCTGAAACTTCTGGCCTCAAACCGTTCTCCTGCCTTTGCTTTCCAAAGTGCAGAGATTATAGGCATGAGCCCCTGCGTCTGGCCTATCCTTTATTTATTCCACCACAGTTACACCTACAAATTACTTTGTTGTAAAGTCCCTTGGAATAGTTTCTTCTGTGGCGTTATGTTACCAGTTAGATACACCTTAGATTCATTTAACTTTATTTCCATTTTTAAGGTTTGTTTTTTAGATTTAGTTTTGTTTTATTATACATATATGAAGTATTTCCATGGTTCCAAAGTTAAATGTACAAAGCAGGTATGTTCGAAGAAGTCTAGTTTCTTTCTCTGTCCCATCCAACCCATTGTCTTCTTCCCCTTATTATAATTTGCATTTATACCTTTATGGTTTATCTTCTGATTTTTAAAAATATAAGCATGAATATTTATATTCCTGTCTTTTAGCATACTTTTAGCCATCTTGCTTTTTTCCTGCATAATACTACATGTATCTCATCCTTTTTAAATTACTGCAGAATTTTTCATTACATAGGTATACTGCAATTTATTTATCTGATGCTGTATTGATGAATATTTAAATGATTTCCAGATTTTAGGAATGGTGATGATTGAACTCTCTGTACGTATATCTTTTCTACTTGGTACACTCCGTCAAGCAACTATTTAAGTGACTGACTGGTGCTGTGCAAGCAGTTATATAAAGAAAACAGTGGTGACTCAGTCTGAAAACGGCTTAATGTTATCATGTTTTCTTATACATTATTTTTATTGAGGAAAAGCAACATGGAGTTTAGTGATTATTTTTGAAAGAAATAACCTATTTCTAATTCTAAAGAATGGTTAATATCTGTGTTTGGTTGCTTATAGGGTAGAAGGGATAAAATTGCCTTTTTCAACTTAGAACTTACTGTGTCATTTTAGTGGGGCATTGTGACTTCAGATAGACCCGATGCTTGAAATAGACTGGGTCATTGAATTCCAGTTGTAGCCCTCCTTCAGAACAGTTGAGCACTGAAGTCCTGGGCTGAAAATATGGCTTTTTTTTTGAGATGGAGTCTAGCTCTGTTGCCCAGGCTGGAGTGCAATGGCATGATCTCAGCTCACTGCCACCTCCACCTCCCGGGTTCAAGTGATTCTCTTGCCTCAGCTTCCCAAGTAGCTGGGATTACAGACACCCACCACCACACCCAGCTAAGTTTTGTATTTTTAGTAGAGATGGGGTTTCGCTGTGTTGGCCAGACTGGTCTCGAACTCCTGACCTCGTGATCCACCCGCCTCGGCCTCCCAAAGTGTTGGGATTACAAGCATGAGCCACCGTGCCCATCCGAAGATACGGCTTTTTAAAGCAACGATCTTAGTAGAACAGAAGAGAGGTGCTGACTAGTAAGGAATTTAGGTTTAGAAGTACATTCTTAGTAAGAGAAGTGAGACTTACCTTCTTGTGTTTTAGTATAGTGAGATCTGGATCAAATCTATTACTCTTGTTAATCTCCTAACTTCCTACACTATATTCAGTAGAGGACACTTTTGCCTTACACAGTAAAGAAAGAGCCTCTGGTTCTACCAGTGGGATCGGAGCTCTCCAAACCTGCATATTAAAAGGCCTACAAGTTTTGGGGAGTCCGTTTGTCCACATGATTATTCTATAATACATTGTATTTATGGACATCGTATTATTATACACAGATCCTGTCTTTTAAAGAACATTATAATCTACTTAACTGCTAGGACCAGAGAATGACTGATAATTCAAACCATATTGTCTTATAGAAGACATATGTACAAGATAGTTATGTGTACCAACTGAAGTTCAAATTTGATTCAATTTAAAACAATCTAGGTCAGATTTTATATAGCTTGTGGACCCTTTGTACTCAAATCTCAAGGTTCTTATTAAAATGCAGATCTTGGCTGGGCACGGTGGCTCACACCTGTAATCCCAGCACTTTGGGAGCCGGAGGCAGGTGGATCATTTGGGCTCAGAAGTTTGAGACCATCCTAGCCAACATAACGAGGCCCTGCCTCATTTATTAAAAGAAAAAAACTTTTTAAATAAAAAGTAAAAGCAGATCTTGGGTAAAGACATGTAGTCTGGTTTACAGGTATAAATAACTGTCTGTAATGTAGTGATTTTGCCAGAGACTAGTTCAGAAATTACTGTTCTGTGTATGGTAAATGAGAAAAATTGCTAGATTCTAGAATTGTGGCTTCTATTCATAGTTGGAAAAATGAAGCATAAACATTTCTAATTTCAGATCAACAGCAAAAAGAAAGAATCAGCATGGGAAATGACAAAAAGTTTGTATGATGCGTGGTCAGGATGGCTAGTAGTAACACTAACAGGATTGGCATCAGGTAAAGAAAATTTTTCTAGAAATCCTTCTTTAGTTAACAGAAGTATAAATTGTTCTTCCCTCCTTCCCTCAATTTTTTCTCAGGTACCGTTGGATTTTAAAAAGCATTTGTTTCTCTTCAAAAAATCTTAAATATAAGACTAAGAGGCAGGAGGCTTCCACGTTTAGTCTTGGCTCTGTCACTTTACGTGTTTATCCAGCTTGGTTGATCTTTCTTGACTCAGTTTCTGTATCTGTAAAATAAGTGTTTTGGATCAGATGATCAATAAAGTATCTTTTGATGTTAACATCATAATAAATAGCTAATATTTATTGAGTGTTTCCTATGTGTCGTACACTGTTCTAAAAACTTTATATGTATTTAAACCTCACCGCAATCCTATGGTGCCAGTGCTGTCATTATCACCATTTTACAGATGAGGAGACTGAAGCAGAAGAAAAGTAACTTAGTCTGACTGAGGTCATACAGCTTAGTAAATGGCTAAACCAGGATTTGAATTAAAGTCTTCTAGCTCAAGACCTATCCCCTTCATCATGCTATGCAGCATGGCCACAAAGTTTCAATGTGTGAGATTTTAAGAAAGCTGTTAAGGACCTGAAAACAAGTATTAAGCACTGTTATAATCACTTTCAGCTTCCATGATGGCAGATTATGTTCAGAAGACCATAAAAATTAAAATTTTTGTAGAGAATAAAGTACTGATAATTCTCACTGGCATACATAATAATTTTATGGCCTCTGTGTATGTAATCCACTGATCTTTTTATATAAGAAGGACCCAGATTTGACCATAAATTTGTGTATTTTTTATATTCTCCCTGTAAAATAATCTTGATGTACGGTTTTCTGTAATTTAAGAGAAATATAAATATTACTTCTGTGAGTTTCAGGAATTATTTCTAATGGACGTTAAATTTTAATGAGATTGACATCATTCATAAGTCTGTTAATTATCGATTGAAAATTAGACTTGTGAACCTCCTGCCAAGTAGTTGTCTTTTGAAGATATTTTAGTATCTTTTAAACACTGTTTTTCCGATCACAATTAATTTGAATGATGTAACTTTTTAAAATTCCAAACAAAAATAGCAATTTTATTGTAAAAAAAACTGTTTACAGTTTTAAAATATGTTTATGACTAAAATTTGAAGATCTTAAATTTATATATAGTTCATAAATGACCCTTTATTTAGGAGTCTCCTGCTTTCCACTTGCCTTCTAACTAGATTGTTCTCGACTCCCAAAAAAATTGACTTTTTTTTTTTTTACCGTCCCCAACATATTTTTACAGGGGCGTTGGCCGGATTAATAGACATTGCTGCTGATTGGATGACTGACCTAAAGGAAGGCATTTGCCTTAGTGCGTTGTGGTACAACCACGAACAGTGCTGTTGGGGATCTAATGAAACAACATTTGAAGAGAGGGATAAATGTCCACAGTGGAAAACATGGGCAGAATTAATCATAGGTCAAGCAGAGGTAAGTCTTGCTTTGTTTCAAGGTGAATTAATAATTGATATAGCAAAATGTTTCCAGTTCATTTAATTATAGAATTAATCACATATTAGATGATTGCATACACATTAAATGGATCCACCCTCAACACATTGCAGCAAGAAAGAATTAAGTGCAGTATTGTTTCAAGAAGCTTTCGTATTGGTTAACTACATAGTCGTATAACAAATCCTCTGGATTGTGATGCAAATATATTTGAGCTGTAGTAGAAAAGAAGTGATAGTTATTACAGTAAGATCTGTGTAAAGTTACTAAGAAGTCAAGTTATTAAAACTAATGTATTACTAAGATTGGGAAGTTTGAGTTATGAAAGTATGATTATCAAATAATTTAGTAAAATCAACCTTTTGCATAGAGATACATTGAAGACAGCAGAGATTTTTATTTGTGGCATTATAGCATTTACATGATCAATTTACTATGATCTACAAAGAACATTTTAGAACTTAGGATATTATATGTATATTTTTTACATGATGACGTGAATATATTTTTTTAAATTTTGTTTTAGCTGAACTTGAGAGCTAAAGTGTATATATTTGCGGTAACATGAGTAGTATGCTGTTTCTCACCTGGCGTAATTGAATTGAGTTTAATGATCTTCTGGAAAGTTGCAGCAGAATGAAATCTGAGTACTGTTACAATTTGTTTTCACCATTGTTTCCAAAAAGTGGTTTGTCGGCAGAGATTGAGTATAGCTGAGATGTCTTGGTCCCAAGACTTTAGGGATTAGGAAAAAGATTAAATGGGCTCACGACTCCTTGTATATATAGGCATTAATTTTTGGATTCTACTTAAATATTTTGTTCATATAAAGTTTTTATTATTGTGGAAATAAACCAGGAGACTTTTACACATTTTACTGAAGCTTCTTTTCTGTTCTTTTTTTTTGGGTGGCGGGGGTGGAGTCTCACTCTGTTGCCCAGGCTGGAGTGCAGTGGCATGATCTCGGCTCACTGCAACCTCCGCTTCTGAAGGTTAAACGATTCTTCTGCCTCAGCCTCCCGGGTAGCTGGTATTACAGGCGCGCGCCACCATGCCTGGTTAATTTTTGTATGTTTAGTAGCAATGGGGTTTCACCATGTTGGCCAAGCTAGTCTCGAACTCCTGACCTCAGGTTATCCACCCGCCTTAACCTCCCAGTGCTGGGATTACAGGCATGAGCCACCACGCCTGGCCATTTACTGAAGTTTCTTGTGACAAGCATTTGCATTAGAGGTGCAACGTAAATTAAATTCATACTCTTGAACTATTTTCTTTTAGGGTCCTGGTTCTTACATCATGAACTACATAATGTACATCTTCTGGGCCTTGAGTTTTGCCTTTCTTGCAGTTTCCCTGGTAAAGGTATTTGCTCCATATGCCTGTGGCTCTGGAATTCCGGAGGTAAGCCAAGTAATATTTAGTGTCATTAAACATTATTATGGTGCTTAACTTTTTGCCCTTAGTGATAATAGAATTTGGCTTTTCTGGAGGGAGGGGATAGTTTGTTCATAGTATGAAAAAAATTTTTTAAAGTATAAGCTTTAAAATTAAAAAACTTGAAAAATATTGTTCCCTATAGTCATTTGATCATTTACTATGGAGGTTGATTTTTTTTTCTCTCACCACTAATTTAACACATGACTAGGCAAATTTTCAGAAGATTTAGTTAAACATCAAGAGCCTGGAAGAACTGTCTTGTGACCTAACAGTCTTTGATGGATTAGTTGTTATTTTGCTATTATGACCCTGATTTTTTTTTTTTTTTTTTGGAGAATGAATCTTGCTCTGTCACCCAGATTGGAGTGCAGTTGCGCGATCTCAGCTCATGGCAACCTCTGCATCCCAGGCTCAAGCAATTCTTGTGTCTTAGCCTCCTGAGTAGCTGTGATTGCAGGCACGTGTCACCACGGCCAGCTAATTTTTCAATTTTTTTTTTTTTTTTTTTAGTAGAGATGGGGTTTCACCATATTGGCCAGGCTGATCTCAAACTCCTGACCTCAAGTGATCACCTGCCTCAGCCTCCCAAAGTGCTGGAATTACAGGTGTGAGCCACCGCACCTGGCTATGACCCTGATTTTGATTCGTTCATTCTCTTTTTATAATTACCTTTTGATTAGATGTTAGTTATTGAATTTGGCCATTTTATACTTTGAGAAAGTGGTTAATCACAGTGGGTCAGTAATATAAACTTTTGGGTTTTATTTTTCATCACAATAGAGTAGAGTTATACAGAGGATTGATTGAACTTGTTTTGAACTTATTTCTTTTCTCTCTTATTTTTCTGTAGTTAAATAAGTTACCAACTTTTTCCTAATACATTTCTTTTTAAAATGAAATTGTAGTGATCTTTAAGGTTGTATTAAGAGTATCTTTCATAAAAAGCAATATCATGCAGTATATAGCAGTTGTCATTCATCCTTCTTGATATATAAAAAACTATTCCACATAATTGTAGTACTTAGAGAAAACATATTATTTCTAACATAATGTCCAAAATATATTTAAAATATTATGCTTATTTTTACAACAGAAATATTCAAATTTGCCCTTTTTTTTGCTTGTGTAATTATAATCCTTATAATTAAGGTCTGTATTCCTTTTAACATGGCCTGATATTTGGATCTGGTTCCTGAGATGGAGTTACCCTCTCTCCTTTCTTGGGTAGAGAATTAGATTATAATATCAATTTATTATATGTAGCATAATAGGTAAAGTTTTAAAAAAATTAACTGTAAATGTTTCTGTAGGCTGCTAAAATTTGCAAGGTCGTTTTTGTGCGTAAAACAAGAAAATAACTTGGATTTGTTATATTCTTATGTTTCTTAAAGAACATTAAGCTGCCTTAATCTTTGCCTTGTAGATTAAAACTATTTTAAGTGGATTCATCATCAGAGGTTACTTGGGAAAATGGACTTTAATGATTAAAACCATCACATTAGTTCTGGCTGTGGCATCAGGTTTGAGTTTAGGAAAAGAAGGTCCCCTGGTACATGTTGCCTGTTGCTGCGGAAATATCTTTTCCTACCTCTTTCCAAAGTATAGCACAAACGAAGCTAAAAAAAGGGAGGTAAGTGTCTTTTGTAGTTAATTTGACTGAAAAATGTATATTGTATAGTGTTTATTTTAAAGAATTTCTTAGTGTAAAAATAATAAATTCTGTATCCAGATAAAAAATGTTGAGATTAATGTGTGCTTCTTTTGTTTTTCCTGAATACTCTATAACATCTTTCTGGAATCCATTCCCAGTGCTGCTCAGTTAGTCTTACATTTTAGAGAAACTTTATAGATAGACAGCTGGTGTCCATTGGGTTTCAGTCGCATTTCTTGAAGATCTTCCTGTTTTCACTTTACCTTACATCTTTCCTCTTCTGAAATGTTTTCTAAGCTTAGCTTTGTTTTTTACTCTTACTTTCAACATTAAGAGGTTGGGAAACCTTAATAGCTGTGTTTTCCTCCTGGAGGCAGCATCTGGTGCCAGTGTCAGTGATGTGTGATATGAAAAATGCTCTCCAGTGCCGTGGGGGAAGTTCTGAGGGCCTTTAGAAGCTCTTGAAGTTTAAATCAGAAATTCACATATTAAAAAGATTGCAGGAAATCCTTTTCCCCTTTGATTGTTTAAGGCAATTTCCTTTACTGTTTCTTTAGGCCAGCCTGAGATCTTCTATAAGACCTTGATACCTTGTATATATTATGTGTTTCCTCTGATGTTTCTAGATTGCTCTGCGTATTTTCCTGAGTCTTTTATATTAGCTCTAGACTTTGGGAGCCCAGTCCCTTCCTATTTTCCAAATCTAAATCTACAGCCCTAGATGGTACAGAGATCTTCGGATTTTTTAGATACTATTTTTTTAACAACCTCTCATTAAATACTGGCAGAACCTTTTCATCTTCTTGGGTTTTTTTTATGTACTAGAACCAAAAAAGTAGAATATTTTATCAAACTGTTTGATCTTCAGTTGAAATAATTCTAGTACATTTTAACGTTCACATTAAAATATTGTCCTCGCATTGGCCATAGATATCCCAAAAGTGGGATACTTCAGATCGTCATAGTTTCATCTCTGAATAATTGTGATTCCAGTACTTTACTATACAACAAAAATAGCATTATTGATTCCTTTCTATGTATCTGGTACTGTGGCAGATACTTTACTTGGATTTTAAAACTTAATTTCACAGTAATTTATTAATATGGCCCTGTTATCCTCATTTATAGATTAGGAAACTAGGGCTGGAAACAGCTAACTAACTTGCCCGAGACCACATACCTAGTTAGTGGCGGAACGTGGATTAAAATTCATTTATCTTTGACTCCAGTCTGTGGTTTTATGTACTACCTTACTGCCCTTACGACTGTGTGGGTATATATTTGTGTGTGTTCAAAATAAAACTCAAAACCATCCTGTAGTGTAGCAAGTTAGTGGCTAAGATGGAGCTACAGCACCTGCTTCCTCAATTCAGTTCTTTTACTTTCTGCTGTACCTTTATGTTTTTTGGTAAGACTTATTCTAAATTCAAAAAAATGTAATTAGATGTTTAGAAATTAAGTTTACCTAAATTTTAATGTTCGTACTGTAATGATTAATGTTAAGATGTTGTTATTTTGTTACCTTAGTGTATATATAAATGGCAAGAATTCAGTTAGTTGAAAGCATTAAGGTCCCATAGTTTTGTGTAGACAAGAGGAGCGAGCATTGATATTTTTAAATTAAATTCTTCTTAGATACGTATGAAATGGATTAAAACGTGTATATGAGTTTTAGATACATAGGTGTTAGTTTGGTTGTAAATGCAGCATCAGGACAGTCAAATAAATATGTTTGCATTCCTTTTAGTGGGGGGGAAAAAGGAGGTTAAATTTGCTCCCTTTCCTCCCCAAATAAACAGAGTCTACATTCAAATGCCAACAATTTAATTAAAACAAATATTTATTTATTTTTAATTCACCAAACTTTTAAGAAGTATTTCCTGGATGCCAGGCACTGTTCTGAGCGCTTTCTATATATTTACTCAATCCTTAAGAGCTAAGTAGTAGTATCACATTTCCATTTTAGAGAAGAGAAAACTGAGGCACATAGAGATTATCTACCCATAGTCATGTAGCTAGTAAGTAGCAGAGCCATGATTTCAACACAGCAGCCTGACTATGGAGTTCATGATCTTAACCATTTACAGCTTAATTCTGATTATTTATAATTTCTCTTCTGGAAATGTAACAATTGACCATTTGAAGAAATACTTTAGGTAGCCTTGGATATTTGCTGGATTAAAGTAGTGAAAGGAATACAGACTCCTGGCTAGGCGTAGTGGCTCACATCTGTAATCCCAGCACTTTGGGAGGTAGAGGCAGGTGAATCGCTTAAGGTCAGGAGTTCAAGACCAGACTGGCCAACATGGTGAAACCCTGTCTCTACTAAAAATACAAAAATTAGCCAGGCGCGGTGGCAGGTGCCTGTAATCCCAGCTACTTGGGAGGCTGAGGCAGGAGGATCAGTTGAACCCAGGAGTTGGAGATTGCAGTGAGTCTAGACTATGCCATTGCACTCCAGCCTGAGAGACAAGAGAGAAACTCTGTCTCCAAAAAAAAAAAAAAAAAAAGGAATACAGGCTCAGAAAAATAATTACAAATAAAACCCTAGTGAAATTATAGATGTAGTTGGCTTCATACTGGTGGGAAGCAGACCACTTCCAATTGATAGACCGGGGAGCTGGAGAGAAGACATGGAAGAGTGTCCTTGGATTTTTCTCTTCCTTTAATTTTTTTGTAGAGGTGTTACTTGGTGAGGCTGTAACTTGAGGCGCTGTTGTGTGTGCTTTCAGAATGAGGCTCTCTAGACTGACAGTATTTTAGCAGTATTTCACAGGGTATAGGGTAGTGAAAATACAGGGAATCTTACAAGGTCTTCAGTTCCCTGCGTATCTTGCTAGGATTTGGAATAGAGTATTTATGGTGGAGCACTTAGCTCTAAAATTTGAAGAAATGATATCCTATTTAAAAATAGCCGCACATCCCAGTTACTGCCCTCCCCTCTTATCTGCACAAACATACATCTTGAAAATTGTCTATATTCATTGCTTCCTCTTCTTTACACCCTATTCACATTAGTATATCTGGCAAAAAATTTTTTTAACTGAATAGTAAATGCGTGACTGACCTTTCAATTAAAGCACAGGAGAAAGAAACAAATCTTAATAGAAGAAATGAATACTTGCCCTTTGCTTAGGGAGCAAGGAAATATGAAAATTCAATTCAGAAAATCCATTTGGAAAATTCAAGTAACATGAAGAATTTTTATTTGGTATGTGTGAATTTCTACGAAATTGTGAAATAAGCCATATCCTCTTTCTAGGTGCTATCAGCTGCCTCAGCTGCAGGGGTTTCTGTAGCTTTTGGTGCACCAATTGGAGGAGTTCTTTTTAGCCTGGAGGAGGTAGGTGAAAAGAATACAACAATTAAAACTATATATAATTACCATTGCAAATATATTTCACACATATTTCACACATTTCACTTTTATAGGTGATGTAATAAATACTTTGTTTTCAAATTTAGTTTTCTAAAGTCGTTTTCCACTCATTCTTACATAAAAAGTAAATGTTATTCATGCTCCATACCTGGAGGAAACTTTTGTTTTAATTTATTTATGTATAAATATTAGTAATTATTTAAAATCTAACTTTGTTGACATATTTAAAAGTAAGAAGATGTGAATTTGACTTAATAGAGGACACGTGAAACAATCTATTTCCATTGGCTAATTTCTGTATTTTTAGCAGAGATGGGGTTTCGCCACGTTGGCCAGGCTGTTTGTGTGTGGTGTGTGTGTGTGTGTGTGTGTGTGTGTGTGTTTTGTTTTGTTGTTGTTGTTGAGATGGAGTTTCGCTCTTGTTGCCCAGGCTGGAGTGCAATAGCGTGATCTTGGCTCACTGCAACCTCCGCCTCCCGGGTTCAAATGATTCTACTGCCTCAGCTTCCCAAGCAGTTTTTGTTTGAAAAATTTTAATCAAGTCCTATGTTGTGTTTTAAAGTTTTTCTCCTGTGATTATTTCTGATACAGTTACTGATGTTTAAGGAAATAATTTTAGTCACTTCAGTGGATTATTTTGTTTTTGTTTTCTTTTCACATAAAAATGTAACCAGGAATTTTTAAAAAATTTTTTTGACAAATAATAATTGTTTATGGGGTATAATTTGATGTGTCTATACATGTATACATTGTGGAATAATCAAATCAGAGTGATTAGCAAATCCCTCAGATACTTATTATGTCCTTGTGGTTGTGAGAACATTTAAAATCCTCTCTTTTAGCTATTTTGAAATATATAATACATATTATTAACTGTAGTCACTTTACTGTTAAATAGAACACCAGAACTTATTCGTCCTCTGTAAGTTCATACCCATTGACTAACCTCTCCCCTTGCCCTGTTCACTTCCCCAACCCCCAGCCTCTGGTAACCCCTATTCTACTCTCTACTTCTATGAATTTAAGTCTTTTAGTTCAAGAATGTTTTTAAATTTACTTTTTTCTTTTAGTTGTTTGTATGCTTTTTTCTTTTTTTAATGTAGAAGAGGCAAATTAAATGCATTATAAGCTAACAGGAGTTGGTGATGGTACATTCATTTTTAACTACCATGACTGAATTGAATGTGAAACTCATTTTGAAAATAAAACAGTGCTAGGTATTCTAAATATTTATTAGACATCCATGACCAGTTGATACTGTGAGTTTGTAATGATGATCACCATCTCCAAAAATAATAACATCAATTTTCTTATTACCGTAAAATCCATTACATGTAAGTTATAACTACAGCAAAATTTAGAGCTAGGATATTTACCATTCAAGTTATAATATATCAGAAACATCTTATAAAATTATAGCATTAATTTTTTCCTTTCCTTTTCTTTTTTTTAGGTTAGCTATTATTTTCCTCTCAAAACTTTATGGAGATCATTTTTTGCTGCTTTAGTGGCTGCATTTGTTTTGAGGTCCATCAATCCATTTGGTAACAGCCGTCTGGTCCTTTTTTATGTGGAGTATCATACACCATGGTACCTTTTTGAACTGTTTCCTTTTATTCTCCTAGGGGTATTTGGAGGGCTTTGGGGAGCCTTTTTCATTAGGGCAAATATTGCCTGGTGTCGTCGACGCAAGTCCACCAAATTTGGAAAGTATCCTGTTCTGGAAGTCATTATTGTTGCAGCCATTACTGCTGTGATAGCCTTCCCTAATCCATACACTAGGCTAAACACCAGTGAACTGATCAAAGAGCTTTTTACAGACTGTGGTCCCCTGGAATCCTCTTCTCTTTGTGACTACAGAAATGATATGAATGCCAGTAAAATTGTCGATGACATTCCTGATCGTCCAGCAGGCATTGGAGTATATTCAGCTATATGGCAGTTATGCCTGGCACTCATATTTAAAATCATAATGACAGTATTCACTTTTGGCATCAAGGTAAGTACTAATGTAAGGTGATATTTGGGTAATCATGGCATGTTCAAAACTTGTATGTGAAATGAGAGAGGTTGTTGTTTCATAAGTGACTGAAAAAAGTACTTATCTTTTGAGTTTAATTTTAAGTAATGAAAAAGATAATTCCTTAGCATATGTTGTTGACCATGTTATTTGTTGCTATTTAACAAATTGCCCCCAAACCTTAGCAGCTTAAGGTAACTACTTATTTTGTTCTCGATATTGGGTCAACAACTTGGGAAGGGCTCAACTGGGCATTTTTTGCTTGTGGTCTTTCATATAGTTGTTATTAGACATGGCGAGGTCTCATCATCTCAAAGCTTCTTTCATTTCCTTTTTAAAAAACTGTTTTTGTGGGTACACAGTAGCTATATATAGTTTTGGGGTACATGAAATCTTTTGAGAGAGGCATGCAGTGCATAATAATCTCAGTAAATGGAGTATCCATCACCTCAAGCATTTATCCCTTGTGTTACAAGCAGTCCAATTATACTGTTAATTATTTTTAAGTGTACAATTAAATTATTATTGAGTCTATAGTTCAGAGACTTCTTCATTCATGACTAGGCTGAAAAGATTCATACACCTGGGCTCCTGGGATCAATCTTGCATGCTCTCTCTCTCATGCTCACTCCCGCTCTCTCTATGTCTTTCTCTAGCTTTCTTTTTCCTCTGGTTTTTCTAAGGTGGTGGCCTCAGGGAATTAGATTTCTTGTATCGTAGCTCAGGATTCCTAAGAGGGCTGTTTTTAATGCAGCCAAAGACTTGCAACATGACTTGTTTTATTCTATTCATTGAGGCAGCCACAGAGACCCACCCACATTCAGAGGAGGGACATATACTTACTGGGACAAGTGTCAAAGAGCATTCATGATCATGTTTTAAAACCACTTTTATTAGTTTCCTATCGCTGCTGTAATAAATAAAATTACCACAACTTAATGGCTTTAAAAGCCACACAAATTTATTATCTTACAGTTCTGCAGATCAAAAGTCTGAAATCTCACTGTGCTAAAATTAAGGTATTCATAGGGCATTCTGGAGGCTGTAGGAGAGTGTGTGTTTTTTGCCTTTTCTGGCTATTAGAAGCTGTCAGCATTCCTTGGCTCCTGGCCCTCTGTTTGCATCTTCAAAGCCAGCAATGGCTGGTCAAGTCTTTCTCCTGTCTCATCACTCTGACACAAACTCTGCTAAATCTCCCTTCCACATTTGAAAAACCTTTGTGATAACTTTAGGCCCACCCAGATAAATCAGAAAATAATCTCCTTTGTTAAGGTCAACTGCTTCGAAACTTTCTTTCTGCAACCTTAATTCCTCCTTGCCATGCAACGTAATGTAATCACAGGTTCTGGAAATTAAGTTATGGACATCTTTGAGGAGCCATTATTCTGCCTCGTACAAGTATTGGGTGTTAGCTTGAAAGGACACTGCAGACTCAGTTAAATTACTAGATCTATAAATACATGCCTTTTTCCGTCAAGAAATTAAGGCAGCTGGGCCTTATGCCCTGGCACATTACTTCTTTTGGATTTATAAAGTAACAAAATTTGTTGATTAATGGTCCATCAGTAAATACAATTTCTTATATGACTATCAGTGATATATATGGGGAAGCACATATCAGCTTATTCTTGTTCTTTAAATTACTACCCCTGTACTTCATGTAATAGTATTTGCTAGTGATAGTATGCTTTTACAGATGTAAATTAATGTGGAATAACAGCTTTGTTTCTACAAAATTAGAGTGGTATGAGTTTTTAGGTCTCTTTTCTCTTGTCCTAAGTCTGTAGTCTACTGAGTATCAAGAGTTAAATAATAGAAAAGCCTGGCCAGGCGCAGTGGCTCGCACCTGTAATCCTAGCACCTTGGGAGGCCGAGGCAGGCAGATCATGATGTTAGGAGATGGAGACCATCCTGGCTAACGCAGGGAAACCTCATCTCTACTAAAAATACAAAAATTAGCCAGGCGTGGTGGCAGGTGCCTGTAATCCCAGCTACTTGGGAGGCTGAGGCAGGAGAATCACTTCAACCCAGGAGGCGGAGGTTGCAGTGAGCCAAGTTCGTGCCACTGCACTCCAGCCCACATGACAGGGTGAGACACTGTCTCAAAAAATAATAAGTAGAAAATAATAATAATAATAGAAAAACTTTGAAGTTTTCCCTTTTTTCTTAGGGAATCAAGTTAAAAGAGCTGTTAAAGCTCTTTTTTCTACCGTAAGTAAGTGTTGGGTAAATCCCAACTTTCTCACAGTCAATTGAATTACAAGAAGCTGGAGGCAATTGGCAGGCCTTTGTTAAGTCCCACCTTTGACTCAGCTCTGGCTGAAGGATCATACCTGGCAAGAGAGTGTAAAACAAACTTTGATTTTTTTCTATTGTGTATCCTTTTAATGATCCTAATAGACTCAAACATGCCATCATTTTGTGTTTGGCTCATTTCATATTCAGAGGAGTTTATTACTCTTTCCGTATTTTTTGTTTGTTTGTTTGTTTGTTTTTTGAGACAGGATCTCACCTTTTCGCCCAGACTAGAGGGCAGTGTTGCACTCTTTGCTCACTGCAACCTCCGCCTCCCAGGTTCAAGTGATTCTCCTGCCTCAGCCTCCCAAGTAGCTGGGATTACAGGTGTGTGCCATCACGCCCAACTGCTTTTTGTATTTTTAGTAGAGATGTGGTTTCATCATGTTGGCCAGGCTGGTCTGGTACTCCTGACCTCAGGTGATCCTTTGGGAGGCCTTGGCCTCCGAAAGTGCTGGGATTATAGGCGTGAGCCACCGAACCTAGCCTCTTTCAGTAGTCTTTAAATAATCTTACTTATGGTGCTTCTTATCCCTATTTATTATCCTCATTAAATTTAATCAGTAAATATTCTGTTTTTACTTGATTCATATAAATAGAGTTGCCTGAGAGATATAGGTTCAGTTCAGAGCACCAGAATAAAGGGAATATCATAATAAAGCGAGGCACATAAAAGTCTTAGCTTCTTAGTGCGTATAAAAGTTCTGTTTACACTATGTTGTTTTCCGTTAGGTGTACAATAGCATTATGTCTTTTAAAAAAGTAGCACTTTAATTTAAAAATACCTGATTGCTAAGAAGTACCAATAGTAATCTGAGTCTTCAGTGAGTTGTAATCTGTTTTGCTTCTGTAGAGTCTTGCCTTGATATTGGTGCTTGCTGGAGGTAGGACTGGCTGTAGCAGTTCTTAAGATAAAAGTGAAATTTGCCACATTGAGTGACACTTTGTTTCATGAAAGATTTATCTGTAGCATGTGATGCTGTTTGATATCATTTTACCTACAGTAGAACTTCTTTTCAAAATTAGAGTCATTCTCTTAAATCCTGCTACTGTAAGCTTTATCAAGTAAGTTTATGGAAAATTCTAAATCTTTTGTCCTTTTAACAGAGTGTTCACAACATCTTTACCAGGCATGGATTCTACCTCAAGAAACCACTTTCTTTGCTCATCCATAATAAGTAACTCCTTATACATTTAAGGTTTTTTAACAAGATTCTAGCACTTCAGTCACATCTTTAGGCCACAGTTGTCATTCTAGTTCTCTTGCTGTTTCCACCACTCTGTGGTTACTTCCTCAACTGAAGTCTTGAACCCCTCAAAGTCATTCATGAGAGTTGAAATAATCAACTTCTTCCAAACTCCCATTAATATTAATATTTTGACCTCCTCTCATGAAACATAAATGTTCTGGGTGGCATCTAGAATGGTGAATACTTTTTTGAACGTTTTCAATTTACTTTGCCCAGATCCATCCGAGAAATTATCCGTAGTGGGTTTCCAAGTTATCAGGGGTGAATCCATACAGATCTTCAGCAACCTCAACTCTTGCCTTCTCAGAGGAAAGAATTCTACTGAGGGACATAAGGCAGAAAAACAGACTGAGGCAAGTTTTAGAGCAGGAATGAACGTTTATGAAAAAGCTTTAGAGTGGGAATGAAAAGAAGTTAAAATACACTTGAAAGAGGGCCAAGCGGGCATCTTGGAAGACAGGGGCCCCTTTGGTCTTGGACTCAGGGTTTTATATGTTGGCATACTTCTGACATCTCGCATCCCAATTCCATTGATTGTTCTTTCGGGGTGAGCTGCCCACATGTGCAGTAGCCTGCTAGCACTTGAGAGGGGAGTGTGCAAAGTGTATTTACTGGAGTTGTATGCATGCTTACCTGAGGTGTTTGTCGCTTAGTGGCCGAATGTCCCTAGGAGGTTGTATTTCAGTTAAACTCCGCGATTTTGCCTATAAATATGCGTGCCTGAGCCCACTCACCCAGCTCCTGGGATCTTATCAGAAAGCTGCTGATAGCTAGTTTCAGGTGTTTCTATCTATTGGAAGACTGCCTTTCCCTGGCACTGGCTACAACCAATTTTTATTTTAGAGAGACAGCGTGAGAGCTATCTGACCATCATCCGCTGATGGTTGCCTGACATTCCTGGTGAGGTTGGGGGGATCCCTTTCCTGCCTAGCTCATGCCTGACTAGCTACCTGCTGTAACAAAAGCACTATCTATGGTAGCTGTAGCCATAGGAAATGCATTTCTTCAGTAAAACTTAAAAGTCAAAATTAGTCCTTAAAACAACATGAATCTCCTTGTACATCTCCATCAGAGCTCTTGGGACACCAGATGCATTATTAGTGATGAGTAATATTTTAAAAGAAATCTTTTTGTTTGAGCAGTAGGTCTCAACAGTGGGCTTAAAATAGTCAGTAAACCATGCTGTAAACAGATATGCTGTTATCCAGGCTTTGTTGTTCCATCTATAGAGCACAGAGAGAGTAGATTAGCATAATTTTTAAGGGCACTAGAATTTTCAGAATGGCAAACTAACGCTGGCTTCAACGTAAAGCCACCAACTGCATTAGCCCCTAACAAGAGAGTCAGGCTGTCCATTGAAGCTTTGAAACCAAGCATTGGCTTTTCCTCTCTAGCTGTGGAAGTCCTAGATAACATCTTCTTCCATAAAGGCTGTTTCATCTGTGTTGAAAATCTGTTGTTTAATGTGGCCACCTTCATCAGCAACCTCAGCTAGATCTTCTGTATCACCTGCTACAGCTTCTACATCAGCACTTGCTGCTTCACCTTACACTTTTTTTTTATTTTATTTCTTTGAGACAGAGTCTCACTCTGTCGCCCAGGCTGGAGTGCAGTGGCACGATCTCAGCTCACTGCAAGCTCCACCTCCCAGGTTCAAGCCATTCTCCTGCCTCAGCCGCCTGAGTAGCTGGGACTACAGGCGCCGCCACCACACCCGGCTAATTTTTTTGTATTTTTAGTAGAGACGGGGTTTCACCATGTTAGCCAGGATGGTCTCAATCTCCTGACCTCGTGATCCGCCCGCCTCAGCCTCCCAACACCTTACACTTTAATGTTGTAGAGACAGCTTCTTTCCTTACACCTCATGAACCAACCTCTGCGAGCTCCCAGTTTTTTTTCTGTAGCTTCCTCACCTCTGTAACCCCTGATAGACTTGAGGAAAGTGAGGACCTTGCTCTGGATTAGGTTTTGATTTAAGGGAATATCGTGGCTGGTTTGATCTTCTGTCTCAAGACTTTCTTCATATCAATAATAAGGCTATTTTACTTTTTAAAAATCATTTTGTGTTCACTGAAGTAGCACTTGTAATTTGATTCAAGAACTTTTCTTTTCAATTCATGACTTGGCTGACTGTGGTTAGAGGCTGAGATTTTGGCCCCCCCTCGGCTTTCAACATGCCTTCTTCACTAAGCTTAATTATTTTTAGCTTTCTTATTTTATTTGTTTGAGACAGGATCTCATTTTGTCACCCAGGCTGGAGTGCAGTGGCACAGTCATTGCTCACTGTAGCCTTGAACTCCTGGGCTCAAGTGATCCTGCTGACTCAGCCTCGTGAGTGGCTGGGACTACAGGCATGTACCACCACACCAGCCTATTTTTTGTTTTTTGGTTTTTTTTGTAGAGATGGGTCTTACTGTGTTGCCCAGGCTAGTCTCTAACTCCTGACCTCAAGTGATCCTTCTATCTTGGCCTCCCAAAGAATGGAGATTACAGGCGTGAGCCACAGTACCTAGCCATTTTTAGCTGTTGACATAAAGTGAGAGTCGTGACTTTTTTTTTGAGACAGAGTCTTGCTCTGTTGCCCAGGCTGGAATGCAGTGGCGGTAGGCAACCTCTACCTCCTAAGTTCAAGCGGTCCTCTTGCCTTAGCCTCACGAGTAGCTGGGACTACAGGTGTGCACTACGAGGTCTGGCTAAGTTTTGTATTTTTAGTAGAGATGGGGTTTTCCCATGTTGGCCAGGCTGGTCTTGAACTCCTGGCCTCAAGTGATCTTCCCACCTCAGCCTCCAAAGTGCTGGAATTATAGGCTTCAGCCACCACGCCCAGCTGAGAGATGTGACTTCTGCTTTCAGTTGAACACTTAGAGACCATTGTAGGGTTCTTAGTTGGGCTGATTTCAGTATCACTGGGTCTCAGGGAATAGGGAAGCCTGAGGAGAGGGAGAGAGAGACAGGGGAACAGCCAGTTAGTGGAACAGTCAGACCACATACAACACTTATTACATTCACTTTCTTCTATGGGCATGGTTCATGGTGCAGTAAAACAGTTGTAACAATAACATCAAAGATCATTAATCACAGAGCACTGTAACATACAATAATAGTGAAAAATTTCAAAGTACTGAGAGAATTAGCAAAATGTGATACAGAGACAGAAAGCGAGCACATGCTGATGGATTAGTTTAATGCAGGGGTGTCAGAAACCTCCAATTTGTAAAAACCACAACATGTGTGAAGCACAATAACACAAAGCGTAATAAAATGAGGTATGTCTGTATCAGTCAAAATATTGGGCAACTCTGGTAAGTCTGTCCACTTAGCATTGTACCACTGAAGATGAATAGCATCTACCATTTTCATCATTTGTAAATATGTAGGAGGACATAATCACATAATCTTGAAGTAAAAGTGCTTAAAACTCAATCAGTTGAGTTTTATGAAAAATATACTTCATATTGTCCATTTAAAAATACATACATTTTAATTTCAATAGCTTTGAGGTTGCAAGTAAGTGGTCTTTGGTTACACGGATGAATTCTATAATGGTGAATTTTGAGATTTTATTGCACCTGTCACCCAATATTGTATCCAGAATATTGTCCTTTTTTTTTTTTTTTCATTTCACCATGGACTAATGAAAATTTTGTTAGGGACTGACATTAGGGCACCCTTGAGCTAAAGGAAATAACCCTTGAGTTGTTTTCTCTTTGGCCTAAAGAATGTGGTTTATTTTGTAACTGAATTCATGGGATTGTTAAGGTACAAGATTTTGCTATAGTTTTATTTGTACTAGGATTTTGCTATATTAATGTGAATAGAATCAAAAATGTTAGAAACAAATGCATGGAGTATAAGTTTCAAGCATGTAAGTAGAGGATCTCTGCCCCATTAAGAGTTCTGTTCTTGTTATAGGTTCCATCAGGCTTGTTCATCCCTAGCATGGCCATTGGAGCGATCGCAGGAAGGATTGTGGGGATTGCGGTGGAGCAGCTTGCCTACTATCACCACGACTGGTTTATCTTTAAGGAGTGGTGTGAGGTTGGGGCCGATTGCATTACACCTGGCCTTTATGCCATGGTTGGTGCTGCTGCATGCTTAGGTAATATGGCTGTGTCTGCCTGTGTGTGGATGTTTGCTAGTTTGAGAGAGCCAAGAGAAAGTGGGACACATTCTTACTTAATTGGTGGGCAGATTAGTTGAGTAAAGGAGGGTGCAGGGCGGAAATGTTTTAACAGATAAGAAACAGTAGTACTATTAGGGTATTATACAGTACCGGTTTTCTGTCTTACAACATTTGTTAATACAAGAATTTAATGGAATTAACATATTGTAATACAACGATACTTTATGGCAGAAGCCATCTAAGTATAACATAAGCTTAATTTGAATCCTGACCAAAGAAATCTTTGATTCTTTTTTTTTTTTTTTTTTTTTTATGATGCCGAAGTTTTGTTCCTCTGTCGCCCAGGCTGGAGTGCAGTGGCCGGATCTCAGCTCACTGCAAGCTCCGCCTCCCGGGTTCACGCCATTCTCCTGCCTCAGCCTCCCGAGTAGCTGGGACTACAGGAGCCCGCCACCTCGCCCGGCTAGTTTTTTGTATTTTTTTTAGTAGAGACAGGGTTTCACCGTGTTAGCCAGGATGGTCTTGATCACCTGACCTCGTGATCCGCCCGTCTTGGCCTCCCAAAGTGCTGGGATTACAGGCTTGAGCCACCGTGCCCGGCCCTCATTGTTAAGGATCTTGGCTTACCTATAGCAACTATAGCTTGATACCTAAGATTAGCATTGCAACAGTTTCAGAGTAGCTTGACTTTGGTTCTGAAATGATTTACTGTTAACCTTAGTAACAGATGTGTTTACCCATGCTCCATCATCTAAGCTGTACATTATAACATGAGAAAAGGTAGCTGTTCATTTTAATGAGAAGAAAAGCAAAACACTTACATTAAATACTTGAGTCTATTCAATGTCTGTTGGGGCAGGAAAAAAATGGTTGTTGCTTTTCGTATTTAAAATATCAGCTAAACTTTGGTTATAATATTAAATAATAGTTGCCATTTTGACCAGTTTTGTTTAGTGGATAAAAATTATGTGATTATTGATCTTTTAAAATGTATTATCAATTAAAAGGGAAGGACAGAATCATTTTCACCGAATTAGCAAGTATTTATTAAGTGTCCACTTTTTTTTAGCATTATGCTAGATACAGTGAGTAATACAAAAAGAACATGGACCCAATCTCAATTCTAATCAAGTTGAGGAGACAAGATGAACACATAGTGAGGAATATTAACAAATATATACAAGGTTAAAAGAGTCTAAGTATGGTAGGAATATAGGGGAAGAAAGAGCTGAAGTACTTTAGGAAAAGTAGGCATGAGCTTTATTTGAAAGATTAGCAGAATTTAAGGAAAAGGTGACTTTGTTGAAGATTATAATGTGAAGACGAACTTGGATGGGAATAAATTTTGTATTCATAAGGCTTTGAAGAAATTGACTCTTAGTAGAGAGTACATTTTAGGTACTTTTGGGAAGAAGTTGGATTGGTGAGAAGGAACAGATTATGAAAAGACAAGAAACCTGATTAATGTCAGGATGATTTTACATTTGAAGTTGGTCAGATTTGTGGCAGTCCTAGCTTTGTCATTTTTAGTTTGATGACTTTGAGAAAGTTCCTTCTTGAAGTTTTAATTTTCTGTATATAAAAAGGAATAACAGCTGGTGATCTGCTAGGATTGTTTTGAGGATTACATGAGATAAAATGCATGTATAGCACCTGGTGAAATAAGTGCCTAGTTTGAAAAACAAGTCTTTGTAAACTGATTAGGACATGTGGTAATGGGGCCTGGAGTCAAGGAGGTCAGAGAAAATGGTATTGTAATTAAGGAATAGCCAGGCATGATGACACATGTGTGTAATGCCAGCTACTGGAGAGGCTGAGGTGGGAGGATCATGGGAGCCCAGGAGTTTGAGACCAACCTGGGCAACTGAGTCAGACCCCAAATCTTAAAAAATACAAAGTAAAAAAGGAATAAAGTCATGAGGGCTTGGACTGAGTTGATAACAGTGAGAATCCCATAAGTAGTGTGAACACAGCTCACTGCGGCCTCAAGCCCCTGGCCCAAACGAGCCTCCCACCTCAGCGTCCAAGTAGCTGGGACTACAGACGTACATCAGCATGCCTGGCTACTTTTTTTAGTTTTTATTTTTGTAGAGCCAGGGTCTCAGTGTATTGCCCAGGCTGATCTCAAACTCCTGGACTTAAGTGATCTTCCTGCCTTGGCCTCCCAAAGTGCTGAGATTACAGGCATGAGCCACTGCGCCTGGCCCAAATAGTTTTCTGTGGGTGGACATTACTTGCATCGTTAATGTAAATCAAAGGCATCAAAGTATTTTACTCTTTTTGAAAAAAAATTTAGAGGAGAAATTTATTATATTAACATTCTACCCATATATGAGTTTAATTTGTAGATTGTAGCAAAGAAAACCATGATGTCCTTTACCAAATTCCTTAATAATTAGAATAATAAGCTTGTATAAGGCTTAAATTATGTCTTTGTTACAGCAGTAAACCAAAATGGCAAAATTGTTTTAGTTGATAAGCTTTGATTTTTTAAAATGTGAAATAAACAGGTTTTTAAAATGTTATTTTAATAGTCTTCTCTGTTATAAACAAAGAAAATTGGTGTTTCTCTAGATTTTATTAAAAGTAGTGATTATTGTCCTAAAAGAGGAGTAGCAGTTTTAGATGATATGCTTTTCCCTGACTGAGTTATATTTGCCATTTGGTTTTAACTGCCTAGTGCAAAAATTCTAATAAAATGTAATGATGAGGATCCTGTCCTTCCTGACCAGTGGGTGCTTACTTTTTTCAGGTGGTGTGACAAGAATGACTGTCTCCCTGGTGGTTATTGTTTTTGAGCTTACTGGAGGCTTGGAATATATTGTTCCCCTTATGGCTGCAGTCATGACCAGTAAATGGGTTGGAGATGCCTTTGGCAGGGAAGGCATTTATGAAGCGCACATCCGATTAAATGGATACCCTTTCTTGGATGCAAAAGAAGAATTCACTCATACCACCCTGGCTGCTGACGTCATGAGACCTCGAAGGAATGATCCTCCCTTAGCTGTCCTGACACAGGACAATATGACAGTGGATGATATAGAAAACATGATTAATGAAACCAGCTACAATGGATTTCCTGTCATCATGTCAAAAGAATCTCAGAGATTAGTGGGATTTGCCCTCAGAAGAGACCTGACAATTGCAATAGGTACCCTTTCAAAAATATATAAATGTATATATGAGATGGATTTCTGGAAGAAAGGAAAGCAATAAGCAGTAACATTTAATGGGTTGGATTTGTGGGGGCAAGGGATGTTATTTTATGTCCCTTAAAATCTTCTGTTCTTTAGGAGAGGAAGATATGCTTCAGTGGATGGTTTTCTGCTAAATACAGTTTTATCTTTTGATCTGGCATTGTACCAGAAATTGGAGTCAGATTCTTTTCCCACTCCGATAAGCCTTGATAGTTGATCTTGGTTATTCAAAATAGCATGTAAGACCTTGGCTAAATGCATTCAGTCAAATACATTCTTGTATTTAATAAAGTTGGCTTATTGGAATACAAGTTATTGAAAATCTCATCTTCATCAGTCTCTTTTATATTAGATTAACACTGTTTTGCTTTATCAGTCTTCGGAGTTAGGATTATAATATTAATTTATAATAAATAATTTAAAGTGACTATCACTGAGATTTTTATTTCTGATCAAATGCCAGGTTGAAAAAGTATAATGTATCAGTCCTGTTGTGTTTTATGCAGACTTTCCTGAAAGTACTGGTTAAAGGTATTAGCCATAGTATATTTCTTGGAGATAAACTTTCTACAGTTGTGTTTCTCTAAAATTTGTTTTTCTCTTTACCTTATAGTCTTGCAGCATTGATGAGGAGGCCATTAAGACTTAATTTTTTTTTTTTTGGTGCAATCTTATATCTCTTCCTCCAACCGCTAAAAAGTGACTGAGGATAGGTACATCAAGCCATTGCTTTGTTACTCCCCAGTTTTTAGTACCGGACCCTGAATGAAAGTGTCAAGCCTTTGGTCTGTCTGAAAGGTCGTTCCTGTGAGCATATCATCTCCCTTCCAGCTTACCCCTGTGGCCATTGCGAAAGGATTTAAAAATAATTTTTGTGCCATTTGAATGGCACACAACCAGACAGTGTATATGGGGGAGTGTTTCTCAAATCAAACTGGAAAGTCTTTAATTTGTAAGAACCATTAGGCAGAGAGAGAGAAAAGAAAGGAAAAGAAAAAAGGTCCTATAGAGAACAGCTTGTTCAGTTTGGGAACAGGCTACAGCTTTGGAAGGATTTTTCAAGGCCTAGCAATCCCATCATTCTAAATTTTACTTAGCTAATAATAGTAGTTGCCAGAGCTGATGGCAAAGTATTTTGTCATGCTTGGCTCCATTCAAGCATTTTAGTTTTTTAGCCATTACCATGGCTAGATCTAGTCAGAAAATAATTTCATTGTTTAAGATTCCCATTCTCTAGTTTTTACTAGTAGCCAGTCAAAGAAAAGAAAAAGGAGGTCAGAATTTCGATATTTACATAGAAATTTAGGGGGAAAAGGCCAGGTAGGTTTTTAAAGTGTGGAAATTAAGAACTATTCATTATCCCACTGATTGTGTGGATGTAGTTTTTAAAGTTTCGTCACTGTCTTGAGAGAGAGAATATTGAGATAGGAGATAATGTTGGTTTAAGGGAATGAGGGTACTTTCTGTAGGTGAGGTGTCAAGCCATGTCATCAGAAATGTTAGTCACATGACTTTTTAAGCAAACCTTAAATGTTTTACCCATGTATGTTTTTGTAAAGTTTTAATTTTTAACTGTAATCTTTCCCAGTTTAATTTTTAACTGGGAAAAACAGGCCTGTATACTATGTTTTATATATGTATATAAATTTAAAATTATGTATGTTTATATATATAATTTTTATATGGGAGATATATATATCCTCTATATTAAAGTACATATCTATATGTGAAAATTATGTATGTAATTTATATATAATTATATAAAATATTAACATAATTACATTATATATAGGTTATATATAGAAAACCTAGTGTACAGGTCTATATAAATTAAAATGTATGTATTATATATAGTTATAGAATATAATTTATATAATGATAAATACTTTATTGAAGGACAAAAAAATTTCCAGCTGTCTCATAAAATAAGATGGTTGAAATATGCTAAACTAGATCGATTCCCCTGTTTCATACTAAAGCAGAATGTTGTAAAATATTAAATCCAAATGAGATGTCTCAGATTACTTAGGGCGGAACGTTGAGACTTTTAAAACAAATGTCTGAGGCCGTGTGTGTTGGCTCATGCCTGTGATAACAGCACTTTGGGAAGCTGAAGCAGGTGGATCACTTGGGGCCAGGAGTCTGAGACCAGCCTGACCAACGTGGTGAAATCCTACCTCTACTGCTAAAATCCAAAAAAATACATGGGTGTGGTGGCGCATGCCTGTAATTCCAGCTACTTGGGAGGCTGAGGCAGGAGAATCACTTGAAGGGAGTGATTACTACTTCAAGTGATCCAGAATCACTACTGGGAGGCGGAGGTTGCAGTGAGCCAAGATCGCACCACTGCACTCCAGCCTGGGTGACAGAGCAAGACCCTGTCTCAAAAAAAAAAAAAAAAAAAAAGCCTGAATTATATCAGAAAATAAAAACTAATGTTGTTCTCCGTTTCAGAGACCCTTGAATGAACAGCACCAAAAATATTCTTTTAAAAATGAAGAAAATGAAAATTGTAATGTTCTTTATTTCAAAGGCCCTTGAATAAATAGCATCAAAAATATTTTTAAATGGGAGGCCAGGGTGGGAGGTTTGTTTGGCACTAGGAGATCAAGCCCAGTTTGGGTAACATAGCAGGACCTCGGTCTCCACCAGAAAAAACATTGGCTGAGTGTGGTGGTGCCACCTGTAGTCCTAGCTACCGGGAACGTTGATGCAGGAGGGTCCCTGGGACCCTAGAGTCCAGAGTGAGACCCTGTCTCTAAAAACAAACAAACCAAAAAACTGTATTTAAGTAAAAGTAATACTTGTTTTTTACATTTTATGTATTTTTAATTGATAAAAATTGTATGTTTATGTCATGTATATATTGTGGAATGATTAAATCAGGCTAATTAACTCAGATTTTTTTTGTGTGGGGAGAGTATCTAAAATCCCTCTCCTTAACAATTTCCAAATGAAATGAAAGATTAAAAGTAATTTATTTTTTTTAGACAGCATCTCACCCTGTTTCTCAGGCCAGAATGCAGTGGCATGATCTTGGCTCACTTCAGCCTCAACTTCTCCAGCATCAGGTGATCCTCCCACTTCCCTCTCCTGATTAGCTAGGACAACAGGCACGCACCACCATGACTGGCTAAATTTTGTATTTCTTGTATAGACAAGGTTTTGCCATGTTGCCCAGGCTGGTCTCAAGCTCCTGGGTTCAAACGATCCAGCTGCCTCAGCCTCCTGAAGTGCTGGGATTACAAGTGTGAGCCACCACACCTGGCGAAAAGTGTTATTTTTTTAAATGACAAATTTAAGTCAAAGAGATTGAATGTTCACTTCTGGTACTTTGTATATAGGAGAAACTTTCCATTAAATAATTTATTAAAAATTTCTAAAATTACATATTTTGTTATTAAATGTTTAAATCAGTATACTTTCATTGATAATATAATGTTTGTTATTTTGTCAGTGTTTAAGATTGATAATTGGGGTTCGTTTTAATTCAGAACGTTATTCTATTTAATATCACACTTCACATCTTTTTATTTTGTGTATCTATTAATGAATTATTTTAGCTATAGTTATTAGTTTTTTAGAGATGAGGTCTTCTGTGTTGCCTAGGGTAGACTCAAACTCCTGGGCTTCAGCAATCCCCTCTCCTCAACCTCTGGAGCAGCTGGGATTACAGACGCGTGCCACTGTACCTGGCCTGCTGTAGTTATTTTAATTCTTTTGTCTTTCAACATTTATACTAGAGTTAGAAATGATTTACAAACCCCATTGTAGTTTTAGAGCATTCTGAATTTGACTGTATATTTCTTGTGACAACTTAAAGTTGCATACAAAAATTATAGAGTTTTACTCCCCCATCCACATTTTTATTGATGTCACACTTTACATCTTATTTTGTGAATCCATTAATGATACTTCTAGTAGTTTTACACTCCACCTTTCAGTTGTCAGACAGCATTCAGTTGTTAGTCAGATTGTTATGAGCTTAAAGCAACTTAATGGGTATTTTTCAAAAATCATTTATGTCAGTTGCTAATGGAATTCTTTTCTATGCCATGATCTTTTTGTTTTTCAAACAGAGTTTCACTCTTGTTGCCCGGACTGGAGTGCAGTGGCGTGGCCTCGGCTCGCTGCAACCTCCACCTCCCAGGTTCAAGCGATTCTCCTACCTCAGCTGGGATTACAGGCATGCACCACCATGCCGCCTAATTTTGTATTTTTAGTAGAGACAGGGTTTCACCACCTTGGCCAGGCTGGTCTTGAACTCCTGACCTCTGTTGATGCGCCCGCCTTGGCCTCCCAAAGTGCTGGGATTACAGGCGTGAGCTCCTGCACCCGGCCTGATCATGCTTTTAAGGTGGTTGAGTAAGTACTAGTTGCTGGGGCTTTAACTTAGTGCCTTCCTACTCAAATGTGTTAGAACATAGTTAAGAAGGCTGTAGTGTTCAAAAGGAGTAAAAAGCAGTGCATTGTTTGCAGTAATATCTGCTTCTCAATTTAGGACTGATGCTTATTATGGCTTAAATAGTTGTGTAGTGAAATTTGTGTTCAAAATATAATTTTTCTTTTTGAGACGGAGTCTTGCTTTGTCACCCAGGCTGGAGTGCAGTGGCATGATCATGGCTCACTGCAGCCCTGAACTTCTGGGCTCAAGTGATCTTTCCGCCTCAGCCTCCCAATTTGCTGGGACCACCATCATGCCTAGCTAATTTTTTTTTTTTTTTTTTTTTTGGTAGAAACAAGGTTTCTCTATGTTGCCTAGGCTGATCTTGAACTTTAGGGCTCATGTGATCCTCCTGCCTCGGCCTCCCAAAGTGTTAGGATTACAAGCCTGAGCCACCATGGCCGGCCAAAATATTTTCACTATAACAAATATCATATCTGTATATACTCAGTTTTTTTTTTTTTTTTTTTTTTTGAGACGGAGTCTCGCAGGCGCCCGCCACCTCGCCCGGCTAATTTGTTTGTATTTTTTAGTAGAGACAGGGTTTCACCGTGTTTGCCAGGATGGTCTTGATCTCCTGACCTCGTGATCCGCCCACCTCGGCCTCCCAAAGTGCTGGGATTACAGGCTTGAGCCACCGCGCCCGGCCTATACTCAGTTTTAATACTAACTCAAAGTAGTAACGTAAAGCCGAATGACTATTTTATTTTCAGATTCTCTTCATTGAGTTTCCTTCTCCGTGTGGTGTGATCTCCGAACTTTTCTCCGTCTTTGCCACTTCTTGTCTAGGACTTTCTTTTTTTTTAATCACCAGTTTCATTCAGATTTTTTTTTTCTTTCTTTCAACGGAAGTAGGCAGCAGGACAGAAGAACTTGAAGCAGAGCACACTAGAGAGAAGTTAACAAAGCCTTTACAAAGAAAACAACCCCCCAAAATCAGTCTGTGTGCATTATGTGCATGAGTGTAGTTTCATCTCATCTGTAATGTTCATGACTCTTCTAGAAAATTATACTTTAACATGAGAAAAGAAAAAGAACCAGCTAATTCATAGGGATGGAGGACACAGCATAATCAAAGCACGGATGAAACTCTCTTTAGTGCCACCTCCAGTGCAGACGAAGTAACATTCAGCAGAGGCAGGCTTCATTTGATGATGGATTCCTTTAATAAACTGCACTCAGAATTTGTGCAGGTTTTAAAATCCCATATTCCAAACCCACTTCCTTAGCCCCCAAGTTAGAAAACAGCTTCAGTAAAGAAAAGTATATAATGATACAACTTTACCAAAAAATACTTTCTTTCCATGAAGATGATATATTATTGTTGACTTCTAATTCAATCAAATATGAAAAATTGCTAAGTGGCTTTTCAGTTGACTCCTTTCTTGGTTAAGGAGAAGATAGGAAAAAATGAAGGGATCAGAAGTCATAGTATACATTAGTTTCTTTTTATTGCTGAATAACCAGGTTGCCTACTTAAAAATCTATCAATTTTAAGGTGTTGATCTCCTCTCTCTTTTCAGAAAGTGCCAGGAAAAAACAAGAAGGTATTGTTGGCAGTTCTCGGGTGTGTTTTGCACAGCACACCCCATCTCTTCCAGCAGAAAGTCCTCGGCCATTGAAGCTTCGAAGCATTCTTGACATGAGCCCTTTTACAGTGACAGACCACACCCCAATGGAGATTGTGGTGGATATTTTCCGAAAGCTGGGACTGAGGCAGTGCCTTGTAACTCACAATGGGTAAGTCTGGTACCACAGGAATCAGTTCACCTGATAGAATGTAGGATCCTTTTTAGTGGAATCTATATAGTTATTAGGGGAGCATGTGAGTCAGCTCCCAGGTGGGAAAGTCTGTCATATGGTATAGTCACAAATACAGGATCAATCAAATTTCACATTTACTATAGAATAAGAAAGATGTCATCTTCCTGCTCTTTGCCAAACAGTGACATTTGTAAATAATCCCTCGAAGTTGGAAAAGAGGTGCTGAAAGATCTCCAGCATGAAAGCATGTTGAGCTTGGAGTGCTTCTTTTCCTAGGGGAAGAGTGGACCTAAGTTGTATGGAGCACTGCAAAACCCTGTTTTATTTTTGTAAATGTTTCATTTTTAGTATATAAATTTCTAGTACAATAAGTTTCTAGATATTTTGCTATTTACTCTTTCAGCCAATATTTTATTTATCATGTAATGAAGGAAAGAATATATAATTAAATGAAATTTGTAAATTAGCTAAAAATCTTTAACAAATGCTTTGTTTCCTTTTGTCTACCTTCTCTATACACAAATCTTTTATATTTATATAACTGCTAAAGACAAATACTCATGTATTTAAAATGTATACATTGATAATTTATTTTTCCACCTTTTACACATGAACTGCCAGTGTTTCTCCATTGACAAGAATATAGGAAAGAGACAGATGTCATGGGGGTTGTGGAGACCTGAATGCACAGAATTAATTTGGCAAATACACTACTTCATCACCACTGCTCTCTTTTCCTGGACCTCGGATCTGTTTCTCCACACTTCTTTCTTTAGGACCCTTTATTTCCACCATATATTCTTTCTTGTTGAACTTAAGAAGGTTGTTTTATCTGAAGGCAAATACCAGAAAGGCTAGAGAGGAACAACAGAGGGTATTGGATTATGCATAAACTGAATGGCTAATCCTGGTTGAAATACTAAACACTTAGAGAATCATAGCAGTTTTTTTTTTTTTTTTAACATGTTGTAGAAAACACATTGGTGACAGAATACATGACTCCTGTCCAGAGAAAGGAGAAAAAAAGAACAGAAAAGGAAGGACATTTGTTTATTGAACACCTTCGTATTTTCTCATTTGACTTTGCGGGACTTCTGCAAAGTAGATAGTTATATCCCTACTTTACAGATGTAGTAATTAAAGCTCAAAAAGCTTCAGTAATTTGCCCGAAGTCATATGGTGAACAAGTCATGGTTCAAGGAATCAAACTGTCTTCCCAACTTTAAAACCCAGTCTCTTGCTACTGTTTTGCGCTGTAAGTGACTGATAGAAATTCTCTTTCTTTGTGATTTCTTAAACTACTAAAACATTTTCTTGGCCAATGTATTAGATTGGGTTAAGAATAGAAATATGAAATTAGAGAATTAGATCTATGTTTAGTGTTTTTCACTGGGCTAATTAAAATAACTTTAGGAATATGAAATAAATCATTAAAGAGATAAAGCCCTTAATTAAAGGCAGGGAGTTTAGAATTATTAAATACCACAGATACTGATTGGAGAAGAGATGTATGTCATAAATTATTACTGTTACTATTTTTCTTTATGTAATATTGTTTGAATAAATAATGGCACCAAGTTCATTAAGTTTAAAAACTCAGTACTAAATGGGGTAACTTTTCATAAAGCTTTGCTGTCCTTGAGCCCTTTTATTTATTAAGTGGCTCAATTGGAACCTAAGCTGGGTTGTTACAAACTATTATTTGCTTCAAGTTGTTTTCTGTTCCTGGCATGGCTTTTTCTTTTGTGTACTAACAAATATAAATGTTATTCTATTGAGTTATGGTTAACTATGATCACAGAACTTTTAGGGATTAATTTTCATATTTCAGTTTGTTGATTAATTCCCAGGTATTTGGCAGCATAGATATTAGAAAGGAAAATGTTTAAAAGAAAGTGTAAAAATAACGAAGTGTGTAGGACGAGGGGTGGATAGCTAATTAAAATTTTGTCTGGTCCTGCCTGTCTATATGAAAGAAGGGGTTGGACTTTCTTCTAAGGGAATATATTTAATTGCTTTCATCATATTTTCCTTATTCTGTCTGTCAAGGAAAATAAATTGATACATATATGGGAAGAAAAGAGATCATTTAGGGAAGTGGCTCATGGAACTTTATTTTGTCTGAAGTGTGTTAAGAATCGGGTGTTTTTTTCTTACTTAAATTATTTAAAACCCAGAAAAGAAATGATTTATCTTCTGGTTTTTAATGGAGACCATGAAGTTCTGCATAGCTATCATTGATGTGTACTTCATACTGCATTTTAGAAGTGGAAAATAGTTATTTGGAGGAAGAGAGATAACAAATCTCCTTAGGTGCAAGGAGAAAAAGAATAGAGAGATGAAAAGGAAAGATGTTTGTAAATTATAAAAATTTAAATTAGCTATTGATTTTCTTCACTTTATTTTTTAACTTAGAATTTTTCAAAATCAGTTAATCTTGGTGGAATTAGCAGGATGTTAATAGGAGTGGCTGAGAAAAAAACATTTTGTGACTGTCTGAGTTTGGGAAGTATTGGATTAAATACAATTGAGGTTTCTTTGCTATGGAACTCCTCAGAACTTACAATATGTTGATATTCTTTGATTCCCAGATGCGGGCGCGGGTAATAGGATACATGGTTTTCCAGACTTGTTTGAAAATGCAGCTATTTTTGGGTTGCAGGGAAGGATATAGAAGAACTCATGGGAACTGGTGTTTCTTGGAACATGCTTTGGAAATGCTGGGTTATGCCCTGTTAACTCTTACATCATTAGTTTTTAGCCCAAAATGAAACAGCAAATAATTTTTTATATGAGCCACATTTTGCACTGATTTTCCTTCCAATCTGTAAAATTACTAAGTAGCACTCTGGACTTATGCTCGAATCACTCTTCTCCATTAATGTAGGTTTCTCCCTCTTTCAGGGCTTTTACTTTATAAAATACAGAGATTACTTTGTAAAATTCTACATTTGCCACTGGGCCCTTATACATTTGTAATTTTCCTCATAGTATATTTTGTGATTTGGTGGAGTTTACAATATAGATGATACTAACTGAAATTAATCATTCTGTATAATTGGATAGAAAAGCATGAGTAAGAATTAAATTGGTGTTATATTTAATTAATTGCCAAGATTTTCACATTTCCTGACTACAACAATAAAATAAAGTGAATTGATGGCTTAAAAAAAAGAAACCTCAAATGTTTAGTCGATGAAGAACATCTGTTGAATGAGTGAATGTTCATTTTATATAGTGCATTTTCTGAGCTTTTTTGGAGGGGGAAGTTGCTCCCATGCTCTGAGAACTTTTAAGGATCTATACGTTATTTTTAACGTAATAATGAGAAAACATGAGCAGAGAAGCCATTTCTGTCCTTCCCATTCTCTGCCCTCCTGCTCCCCCGCCTCCCACCCCTGCCATCAAGCTAAGTAACTATTTTACACCTGGACACAGCTATAGGAACAGGCTACTTTGAAGTCTCCTGGTGACATTGTTCAAGTCTGAATGTGCAAAGGCTGTTTAACAGGGAGGTTGACTTACTGAGATCATCTGGGAAATGTCCAGTCATCCTGAAGGGTATTTTGGACGGGCTTCCAGAATTGAAAGGTTAAAGTTGTTTTAAGGTTTTGTTTTTTTTTTTTTCCACTGTTTATATTGCCACATTAATTTCCATTATAAAACCAGTAATCATAATTTTATTTTAATTAGCAATCTTATTATTTTCACATATCCTCATTATGAGAATTTATGTCCATTACTTTGCTTGATGTGATAACAATGACATGCTAAATGCGAAACAATTGTTATTTAGGAAGAAAATGCATAAAGTGAAAGTCCTTTTAATTCCTAATCATAAATACATTTTATTAGCTTGCTTTAAGAAGTGGCAGTCAGAGCTCCTGAACATTAGGGAGTGCTTCTTTTGGTCAGCATTATTTATTCAGTGCACATTGCCTTTAATTTGAATTTGAAATTATAGTAAAATCCACGGGATTTTTAAAGTCTCCTCACAGCCTTTTCCTACCTTTTTGTGAAGGTAGATCCAGATGATAGCTGCTGTGTTGTGACATCATAGAAATTAAAAAAAATTTTCCTCTGAGGAAAGAACATTGTAAATGAAACTCTACAATGTAATCAGAGGTCTATAGCTATGTATCAATATTAAGTTTATTTTGTATTTTGCTTTGTAGTCATCTTCATTCCAGACTTTCATATTACTATTTTTAATTTAAAAAGAAAAATAACCCACTAATATTGAAGATTAGTATTGTGTCATTTTTAAGAGTCAGTATAATTTATGCAAAAGGAACCTGGAACTTTAAATCATTTTGTTTTTATTTCCTAAGGTTCATGAGACTCATTCTTATGGTTCATGTTTTTATTTTTTCTCTCATTCTTTATCATTATGATTGGAACCTCTTTTAATTTAATTTCTCACACAGTTATTAGCATAATAATCTGTTTCAGGATTGTCTTGGGGATCATCACAAAGAAGAACATATTAGAGCATCTCGAGCAACTAAAGCAGCACGTCGAACCCTTGGTGATTAGATATATCAGATCTCCTCATTAGACACCTTAGAAGTCAGGAAGCATGAAACTTGTGAACTGTTGAGTTCTCTCTTTCCCAGATATCTGCTGAACCAAAATATCCTACTATGCTGCCAATTACATTTGTATCTGATAAAATATATCTGTAAGATAAATTTAGATATGTGTAAAATCCCATTTATAGAAAGTAAGCAAAAGTAACACCTTTCATCAAATCGTTCATTACAATTTCAGAACTGTAAACAGTTTGGTAGTGGAATAAGTGAATATTATTGGACATTCTTAAAGTGAATATGGCAAATCTGTCTACCTCAGTGGATACACCGGTCTCAGAAGACTCCTGACTGGTTAAAAATGTCTGACCCCCCCAAGCCCTTTTTTTTTTTTTTTTTTAATGTTTTCTGATCTTGTGGTAGTCCTATGGTAAATCTAAGCTCCTAAAGGATTTTAAAGGAGCTTAGCAATTAGAATTGCTTTCAGTTAAATTGATTTTTTAATGGGCACACTACCTAGAGTGTAATGTGTATATTATTTGTGATCATAGCATTAGTTCTTTTTCTGCTATACCCTGCATATCTTCAAAGTCACAGTGTGTGTCCTGCCATCTCATTAGTGAATTGTACCTAGATTATGTGTGTGTCCCTTTTGTATGATGTTTCTAGAATGCTATAAGCAGCTTTTAGAGTCAAATGCATTCATTTTAACTGGCTTTATGTCCTAGTGGTTTCATGACTACAAATTTGAATTATCTTACTGCATAACATAAAAAATGTCTGGCTTTAGCAATTAATGCCTGAAATTATTTTGCCCTGCAATTGTCATACCTATATGAAACTTGTCCCAGTTTCCTTAATTGCACAACTGATTATGTATTCCTGTTGTATGCTAATATTTCACAAGTGTTTCATGCATCCTTTTTTTAAAAACTACTAACCAGAATATTATCGTAGCAACTCATTCATTCCGCTTTCTGCTTCACCTGTAATAATCTTTTAGGACTGCTTTCTGATTTTCACCTATCTTTTAATGTAAGCATTAACAACTACGACTTTCATAAAAGCACTGTATCTTAACTTTTCTGGCCTAAATCAAAAAGAGGAAAACACTGATAAGTGTCCTAGAAACTTGGGTTCTTTTATAGCTTTGTTCTTGGGGCTCTGATGTTTGGGATTGATGTTCTGTGTTGACCATTTTATATACATTTTATCTCAATAGTATGTGCTTTCATGAAGATTCTGATACAAGTGGGCAATCCTTAAATTATCTTTGAAAAATTGGTTAATTCTGGTTTAAAAAAAGGGAAAGTGGCCAGGCGCAGTGGCTTACACCTGTAATCCCAGCACTTTGGGAGGCCGAGCCGGGTGGATCACAAGGTCAGGAGTTCAAGACCAGTCTGGCCAACATGGTGAAACCCTGTCTTTACTGAAAATAAGCGGGGCATGGTGGCGCGTGCCTGTAATCCCAGCTACTTGGGAGGCTGAGGCAGGAGAATTGCTTGAACCGGGACCCAGGGGGCGGAGGTTGCAGTGAGCTGAGATTGTGCCACTGCACTCCAGCCTGGGCTACAGAGCAAGACTCTGTCTCAGTAAGTAAGTAAGTAAGTAAGTAAGTAAGTAAGTAAGTAAGTAAGTAAGTAAATAGAGAAAGTATTGAGAGGATTTGGTCATCATTTTTGCTTTCTTAATGTGATGGCAATCAATTTTCCTTCTCAGATGGGATCAGTATCATTTTGTATTCATACATCCATCCATTTTTTGTTACTTTTTTGTTGGCATACATTAATCAAAATAGCTGTGCTTCATTGAGGCATGCAGTCCTCAGACTCTCAGTGGAAAGGCTGTCATACTATTAGTGACCATAGTAACTTTTTATACCAAAGGATGGTTGCTGGATAATTTTAATACCTTTACCAATAAAGTACTTTTTGGAAATACAAAATCAGGCTGCTTGCTTTGCTCTATTCCTGTCAACAAAATGGATTTAGCTATAGATTTAGCTTTTCCTTTTATTTTCCCTTTTATTTCATGGGAGTCTTCTGTTATTCCTTTCAGGCGCCTCCTTGGCATTATAACAAAAAAAGATATCCTCCGGCATATGGCCCAGACGGCAAACCAAGACCCCGCTTCAATAATGTTCAACTGAATCTCATAGATGAGGAGAGAGAAGAAACAGAAGAGGAAGTTTATTTGTTGAATAGCACAACTCTTTAACCCGAGGGAGTCGTCTACTTTTTTTTCCTCCTTTACAAAAAAAGAAAGGAAATATAAAAGCCGGGTTTTTGCAACGTGGTTTGCAAATAATGCTGGTGGAATGGAGGAGTTGTTTGGGGAGGGAAAGGAGAGAGAAGGAAAGGAGTGAGGTGTTTCCCGCCTAACAGAAAGCAGCCTATCAACTCCTATTGTTCTGCACTGGATGCATTCAGCTGAGGATGTGCCTGATAGTGCAGGCTTGCGCCTCCACAGAGATGACAGCAGAGTCCTCGAGCACCTGGCCTGTTGCTCCAACATTGCAAAGACACATTATCAGTCCCTATTTCTGGAGGGATTACTTTGAATTGAGCCATCTATAAAACTGCAAGGTCTTGCCCTTTTTTAAATCAAAACTGTTCTGTTTAATTCATGAATTGTATAGTTAAGCATTATCTTTCTACATTCCAGAAGAGCCTTTATTTCTCTCTCTCTCTCCTGAGCTGTAACAAAGCCTCTTTAAATCGGTGTACCCTTTTGAAGCAGTCCTTTCTCATATTGAGATGTACTGTGATTTTACTGAGGTTTCATCACAAGAAGGGAGTGTTTCTTGTGCCATTAACCATGTAGTTTGTACCATCACTAAACGCTTGGAACAGTACACATGCACCACAACAAAGGTTGATCAAACAGGTAAAAATCTCGAAGGAAGCGTGAACGAAGTCTCTCATTGTGTGCCATGTGGCTCAAAACCGAAAACAATGAAGCTTGGTTTTAAAGGATAAGCAGTTTTCTTTTTTGTTTTCCTCTCAGACTTTATGGATAATGTGACCTGGTCTTATGCAAATTTTCTATTTCTAAAACTACTATGATATACAAGTGCTGTTCAGCATAATTAAACAAAATGCTGCTGCTTTGACAGTAAAGAGAAGGAAGTATTCTGTTTAGCTGTATCGGGTATTAATTGCATGTTAAAACACTGGAATTTTTAAAATTGAAATTAGATCAGTCATTCTTTTCTTTTCTCAAGGTATCACATGGCTGACACTGAAGAAGAAATGTAATTCATAACTTGCACTAAATGTATATTTTTTTTCTTAAAAATACATTTAAAAATTTACCATTCTTATTTATATTTTTATGGATTAAAATTTATAAAATACAGATCAGTTAATATTGCACTTAAGTAATTTTACCTTTTTAATGTGATTTTTATAGAATAACTCAGACTTACAAATATGGAGATATGAACAAAGTTTACAGTGGGAACAAAGGTTTAAAAAGAGGTTGTGGTTCTCTGTGATCCAGTGTGTACATAAACCTTTCTCTGATCTTTCACTGCCATCCTCCGGATTATGTCTTCTGACCTGTCCATTTTGACCCATTAACTGGAAAGTTGAAAAACTACATTAACTGGAAAGTTGAAAAACTACATTAACTGGAAAACTGAAAAAACTACATTGGAGAATAAAACCAAAAGTTAGTGTTTACCTTCTTTAAAAAAAAAAAAAAAAAAAATTGAAAACAATAGAATTGCAAAGATAGCAGTTAAAATTTTAATATGAAAATAACCTTTGAATCTCGAACTAGGTCACATCCATATTTGAAGTGGTCAATGATGGTTTGGACATCTTTTGCAGGATGAGTTAAAATGCACTGGAGTATATTTGGGATTTTTGTTTTTGGAATTGTCTGTTTTAATCACAGTATTAGTTCACAATTGGCAAAGGCAGTTTACTCAAAGGACTGGCCTAAATATTCGGTAATTATGCATTTTTGATAGGAAAATGAAGTTTTTGCAAGCAGACATTTTATTTTTGTCTTTTCTTTGGCTGGAGTGCAGTGGGGCATGGTCTTGGCTCACTGCAGGGTTGACCACCTGGGCTCAAGTGATCCTCCCGCCTCAGCCACCCAAGTAGCTGGGACTACAGGCATGCGCCACCATGCCCAGCTACTTTTTTTGTATTTTTAGTAGAGATGGGGTTTTGCCATGTTGCCCAGGCTGGTCTCAACTCCTCAGCTCAAGCAGTCTGCCTGCGTAAGCCTCCCAGAGTGGTGGAATTACAGGCTTGAGCCACTGCGCCTGGCTCAGACAGACATTTTCTGAAACACAACTGGCAATGAGCTGTTTTTACATTTTGAAAGTGATTCTTCACTTCCTAGTTCTTAATTATAATATACCTATTAAGATCTGTAAGGTCCTGAAGACTTACAAGATCATGAAGCCATATAATCATGAGGATTGAAAGTTGAGCAAAATTTTCAGGATTTTGGGAAACATCCTTAGCTGTGCTGTCTGCCTAAGATTAGTCCTTATTACTTCCCTCCTTTGATAGACTTCAAGTTTTCTTCATAGCCCTTTCAAAGTTTTTTGGGCCATCCAGACTAAAATCATTTCTAAATGATGGTTCTGTATATCTCCAACTTGTCTTAAGTGTATTTGCCTCTGTGCAAGGTATTGCTAGACTATGAACTCCTCAGCATGGCTGCTGGATAACTTATTGTCTCGAGTTACAAGCCTTCAAAGGAGAAATCGGTTTCTTTGCAGATAGCTTCATAAAACTTCACATGGCGTTTATTTTCCATATTTCTCTCTTTTATTTCTGCTCCTCCTTTCATTGCCCATCTTGCTTCAGAGACTGACATTTCAGAGTGGATATTAATTAAAGCATTAATTTTCTTTTTTGGTGTATTTCTATCCCTAGCGTGTCTTACTGCTAAAATACAGGAAAAGTGCCGTATTTTTAATGCATTCAGTGGTTTTCTTTGGTGTTATCTGTTCCATTTTCTTTTTCATACATTGAGGTGTGTGTCTCCTTTTCAACCAAATGATGAAATAGTGGAGACCATGAAATTGTTGTGCCTGGCTAATTGGCAAATTAATTTACCAATATAATAAGTGTAGCGCCTTATTTGAATACCCTTTTTGAGAAGGTATGATGAGAATGGGCAAGGGTGTCAGCATCTCTTCTTCTTAATAATTGTTTTCAGTTTTGGTTCACAAAGAATGCTTAGTTTGTTAATCTGTGATGTTACCTAGAGCTGTATTTATCTGTTTTTATTTATACTAGTGTAGTAAAGCTGCATATCATTACAGTAAAAATGATTACTGTGATGAGTTAATCAGAAATTCTATTAAAATCTATATGACAATGTGTGGTTTGGCCTTTAATTATATCTGTAACAGCCCTCCCTCTTCACTGCTGCCCTATGCAGTGTAGGCCGATACGCCTGGCACAGGGAGCCCCAAAAAGGTAATTGTAATGCTTCTCTCAGGTTACAAAGCATTTCTACACTTTGCAAGCAAGGAGCGATGGAAGTGTAGATAGATGCTGGATTGACAGCAGGATGTTCATACCACCAGCAGTGGTTTAGCGCCCCTGTTTGTCAGTGAAAGCTGCAGGTCTACAGAAAACTGATCATTTCAGCTCACTTTCAAAAGTGATTTTTTTTTCTTTTTGCAAGAAAAATTATGCTATTTGCATGAAAAGAGGTAAAACGATTTATTTACACGTCTTTAAAAAATCACCTTGGACATTTGCTAATAGAACTGCCAAAAGAGGGTGGTAAGTAACAACCTTTGAGTAAGATGTGGTCTTTTACTATTAAGCTTTTAGTAAAAAGGAACACACTAAAAGTTCAGAGTAGATCATTTATATTCTCTGAGTATTTACTTAACAATTACTGGGCGCCAGGCACTATTCTGTGTTCTTGAAGTTTTCATTCCGGCAGGAAGAGAAATCTATAGTATGTCAGATGGTGATACATATGGATTAGTTTGGCAATTTTTAAAAAATGATTTTTATGTGCTGCACACTGTTAAGAATATACGAAATCGGTCAAGAATCCTCATGGTAATAGTTTTTCTAATGGACAAAAAGTGAAGGTGTGAGCCTATGTGCACTCACCCCGTTTTTATAGAGGATGATCAGGGAAAGCCTCGGGGATAAGGAAGCATTTGAACAGAAACCTACAGAAAGTGAGAGAAGTACATTTATCTGCGAGAAAAAAATGTAAGAAGAGAAAATGGAAAATGCTATATACAAAGGATTCTCCTGCCAGGTTCAGGGAACACTGAGTGGGTCACTAGCTGGAGAGGGATGAGAGGGAAGAAAGTGATAAGGAAAGAGGTTGGGGGTGTAGGTGTTTGACTTTTATTCTAAATAAAATGAGAAGCCAATGAGGCAGAAAAGTCACATAATCTGACTTAAAATGATCCCTCGGATTCCTTTGTTGGGAATAGACTATAAACGGTAGAGGTGGAAGCAGGAGACCAGCTAGAAGACTCTTGGAATAATTCAGGTGAGATACGGTAGAGATCTGAACCTGATTGAAGCTGGTGGAGGTGCTGAAAGTGGTTGGATTCTAGACATGCTGAAGGTAGAGTAGACAGGACTTGTGAATGGGTTGGATGTAGAGTGTGGTAAGTGAGGAGTCAAGGATGTCTGCAAAGTTTTTGGCTGAGTAATGACAGAACAATGGAATGACCACTGGCTGAGTTGGGAAAGACTTAAGAATAGATTGGGGCTGGGGTGTTGTGTGCAGAGAAATTTTGGTTTTAGACATTTTTTTAAGTGTCTTTTAGACTTCCAAGTGGAGGTATCACATAGGCATTAGCATGTATGTATCAGACTCGAGTTCAGGAGAAAGGCCCAGCCTGAGAGCTACACGGGCGGCATCATCCTGAGACAGGAGAGTACCATGGATTGAGTAAAGACAGAGAAGAGGTACAAGGACTAAGCACTGAAGCATGCTTATGTTTAGATTTGGGGAGGTGAGCCAGCAAATGAGGGAGCCGCCAGTGAGGTTGGGTTGCGAGTAGTGACATTGAAAGAAGGGTATTCCACTGGTGGATTTATTTAAAAATAAGCTGGGTGTGGTAGCTCAGGCCTGTAAATCTAGCACTTCAGGAGGCCAAGGCTGGGCAGGATCATTTGAGCCTAGGAGTTCATGACTAGCCTGGGAAACACAGACCAGGTCTCTACAAAAAATTAAAAAATAAAAATGAGTTGGGCATGGTAGCACATGCCTGTAGTCCTGGCTACTTAGGAGGCTAAGGCAGGAGGATCGCTTGAGCCCAGGAGTTGGAGGCTGCAGTGAGCTATGATGGTACTACTGCACTCCATCCTGGGTGACAGAGCAAGACCCTGTCTCAAGAAGGGTAGTCCCCTAAACCAAATGAGTAATAGTTTCAAGGAGCGATGATTAACTGTCACGTGTTGCTGATAGGTGAAGTAAATGAGGGCTCAAAATGCACCAATGTAGAGAGAACTGACAGCTTCCCCCAGAAGCTGAACCCAGAGCAGGTTCAGCACGATGGTGGCAAGCCAAAGCCTGAAAGCAGTGGGTCCAACAGAGATTGGAAGAAGAAGACGATTGCAATTCTTCCTGTGAGGTTTCCAGGAAAGTAATGCATGATAGTTTTAAGATGCTGGATATTATAGCTTCTTCTGCTATTGATAGTTTGACAGGGAAAATTAATCTGAGAACAATCAGATTTTAAGATGTAGGAAATTATAGCTTTTCTGTTAATGATAGGAATGTTTGAGAGGAAAAATAGGCCCTTAAGCAAGCAAGGGAGGATGGGGTCTTGGACACACATTCAACCTTCATGAAAGGCAGAGTATAAGGGGTAGTTGGTAAGGCAGTGGGATTCTGTTGAAGTTATTTTGGTTGCTTCTATTTTCTTAGTGAAATACACTAAGGATGGGAGTTGGGTTTGGGGATTGAGAGATGAGAAAGAAGGATCGATGGGCATCCAGCGTGGCCAACTTGAGGTTAAAATAACACAAGCTGCCATGGTTGTGTTTTTCTCCAGCCACCTGGTACTGAGCAGACTCTGGTAAGGAATAGGCAGTTTTTAAAGCCTGGCTTAAGGTTAACAGATACATACAACAAATGGAGAGAAGGGCAGTGGAGTGGAGGATGCAAGGAGTGATTGTAATGATGGGGAGTAGAATCTAAAGGCTCGGTAAAGAGAATCAGGAATGGAGTGGATGAAGAATGAAAAAAGTGGTTACATTTGTGAACTGTAGGGGACTGTCGTGTTTAAAAATTACTAGAGGGAAAGAGACGGAAGGATGAATGATGTTAAGACAGTAGGATGGTTGAGGTTGAGATTTGGGAGGTTTTCATCGGTACTGAGAAGGTACTAGTTTCTAGTTAGTCCCTAATCTAGATCATTGAAAGAGTAAGTCGAGGTTAGAGTATTGTAGGGATCATATATATATATATATACACACACACACATATACACATACACACACACACATACGTACATCGCCCAGGCTGGAGTGCAGTGGCACAATCTCGGCTCACTGTAACCTCTGCCTCCTGGGCTCAAGCAGTCCTCCCATCTTAGCCTCCTGAGTAGCTGGGACCACAGGTGTGCACCACCATGGCTGGCTAATCTTTTGTATTTTTTGTAGAGACAGAGTTTCACCATGTTGCCCAAGCTGGTCTCGAAATCCCGGCCTTAAGCTATCTGCCCACCTTGGCCTCCCAAAGTGCTGGGATTACAGGTGTGAGCCACCGTGTCCAGCCAGACATTAAAATTAATTATGATAGGAATAGTTTGGACAGAATGCCATTAAGCTGGTAAGGTCAGTGTTTGAGGTAATGCAAAGGTCTTAGGACACTTCAGAGTAGTTTATAGCAATCTGTTTTGTAGCTTTCATTTTTCCTTGGGTGTTATCATCCTACATACATGTTTGAGAGGTTATATAGAAACTCCATTATTGAACTCCGAGAGGTGAGCTTAGCTAAATTTGAACTGGTAATGCTTTTCTGTTAAATCCTGATTGGATCAAAGTTCTTCATTCATGAAAGCCTAGGCAATTAAAGTGTTCTCAGAGAACAGAGGTATATAGATGCCATTTGGAAGCTACTATAGCCATTGAGTGACCAGATCCTAGGTACGTAATCTTTAGTAAACTAGGTTTAAGTGGACTACACCTTTAGTGAAGGAAAAAGATAACGGTTTTGTATCTTCTGTAGGGAGCTTGCTCTTGAATGAAAAACGTTCAGTAGTTGGAAGATCAGTACCTCCTGAAAACAGGTTAGTAGCCCTCTGACACAACTGGCTCGAGTATGAGACTGGAAATCCGCATTTCTTGTTACTGTCTTCAGGAAACCCCATTCACAACTGTATCATCTGAATTATAACCACCATATTCTTAGAGTTTATGTCTAATTTCTATCTTGGCTCTGATATGCCCAGCTTCCTGAAGATACACATTCATGTTAGGTTTCTGTGAGGAATGGATGAAAAGCCGACTCACCTTTTTTGTCCCCTTTCATTTGTTCCTTGATAAGAAATCCTTCTGGAATCCATATTGCTGACAAGGCATATAAAAAAAAAATCTTACACACTACACAGTTGAGACTGTTGGATCACCAAGTGACAAAATTAATATTTCTAGTTAAACAAATATTTAATAGGATACAATATTTGTATAAATAAATAAATATTTAATAGGATAAAATATTTGGATATTTTTTAAGTGTGTTAACATTAGGGGCAGTATTTAGAAATAGTTGAGCCCCTTGGAAACTAAAGAAATCTGAGGAAAAAAGCTCGAACTTCTAACATTTTATTTAAAATTTATGGCCTACAATTATTTAAGACCAGTGTGATTTGGTCATCTTTTCTAATAAAATATGTGTGAGCCAACTGTAACTGTAATGTTTTAACATAAAACAAGTTAAGGCCGGGCGCGGTGGCTCAAGCCTGTAATCCCAGCACTTTGGGAGGCCGAGACGGGCGGATCACGAGGTCAG
>NC_045436.1:19931415-19978609 GCF_002776525.5 Piliocolobus tephrosceles | reverse complement strand
GAGCTTGCAGTGAGCTGAGATCCGGCCACTGCACTCCAGCCTGGGTGACAGAGCGAGACTCCGTCTCAAAAAAAAAAAAAAAAAAAAAAAAAACAAGTTAATAGTTCAGGTGGTTCCAGGGCCTGGAGCTACTTACCTAACTAAAATGGCAGTTCCTTCAAACCTGCGACCTCCCCATTAGAGCTGTAAAAGTTCCTGCGGTTATGAGAGGGAAGCTGAAGATCTTTTCAGTTTCATTTTGGTTAAGATATTATACAAAATATACCTACCTTGAAGAAAGCATCTTACCTGCCTCCAAAGGCAGCATGAGCCATTGGCAGAAAGGAACAGATTTTGGTTGTGGCAGAGATTTTTGACCCCAGAAGACTTTTTGTCTGAGAAGTCAAGAATCTTTAACTCCCAGGCATCTTATCAGTTTCCCAGCTCTTGCCAGTTTGATTCTATCTGGCACTTAAGAACATGTGACAGGGTCATTTTATTCAGTAAGTGCAATTCCAAAGGTTTGCGTTACTGAGGGGGATATACATCCATAAAATATATGCCCTTAAGAAGCCTGCAGCCTAACTGGGGAGATGAGGAATGCTACTTATATTTAAAATTCTAAGTATTGTCTTTTAATAGTCTACTCATACCCTTATATAAAAAAGAGTTAAGTACCTCAAATATATTTTAAGGGGACAGCCGACAGTAAGAACTTTGGAGAACTACTGGCTAGGCAAGAAGTTATTTGAGTAAATCATGTCAATCTTACACAATGTGGAGGTTTAACTAGATGGCCTGGGGTGGGGGGGACGGTGGTTTTTCATTTTGAACTTCATAGAAAGGGGAAAAAAGCTTATACGCTCCTCAGCCTCATCCAGGAAGTTTGCTGTTCTGCATTTCATGGTCTGCCCTCTACCTTTTTTTTTTTTTTTTTTTTGAGACAGAGTCTCGCTCTTGTTGCCCAGGCCGAGTGCAATGGTGCAATCTTGGCTTACTGCAACCTCCACCTCCCGAGTTCAATCTATTCTCCTGCCTCAGCCTCCCAAGTAGCTGGGACTACAGGCATGCACCGCCACACCCAGCTAATTTTGTACATTTAGTAGAGATAGGGTTTCACCATGTTAGCTGGGCTGGTCATGAACTTCAGACCTCAGGGAACTGGCCCACCTCAGCCTCCCAAAGTGCTGGGATTACAGGCATGAATCACCGCGCCCAGCCCTGCCCTCTACTTTTAAGGTGAAGGACATATCTCCAGGTTGAAGGAAAATCTGGATCTAGTAAAACACAGCTATCCACAGATATACGTACTAAAAATTCAGTGAAATCATTTGCAATGAAAAACTTTAAAGTAATGGTATACTGATTACTATCTTATACTAAAACTATATACTATGTATCAATATACTAGGCTATATTAGTAAAAGACTGAGTCAGGAGATTTAAAATAATATACATGATGGGATAACTGGACTACTTGCTGGGAGTCACCTGGAACTACTACCCAAAATGCAGTTTGGGTAGGTCGGGGTCAGGCACCCTGGGAAGAGTGTTGATCACAGTGTCATGAGTTTCCTTCTAAGTTTCCTCTTGTTCCCCTCCTCACCTGCCATAAACCCAATCCTTAAAGTTACAGCTATTAACTCAAGACTCAGAAGAAATATTCTTAGTTGCCCATATGATAAATATTGGAACAGGACTCTGTAAGGATGGTCTAGTTAGCCACAGGCATTAGACAGTGGTTTCCTGTGACATATCAGAGGGTGACTTTAGTTGTCCTCCAAAATGTGATTAGGGTCACCGTTTAGATGATTTGACAGCCATTTGTTTGCACATTAAACAAGGAAAACCAGGCAGAAGAACCTTATACACGTTTTTAGTAAATGTTTATTTTTTGTATTCCGTAAAAACAAAAATCACAAGTTTAATACTAGTCCTTTGAAATACTGTACACCAATCAAAGCCACCTTACTCATGCAGCAAGTTGGTCTATATTCTCTTTACTTCTGTTTGCCAGATGATCCTCAATAATTTCTGCAAACAGATTCCTCTTCAACAGATTATACGCAAGAGGTAAGAGCTGGCCAGCAACTTTATGAAAATACTGAAAAATAAAAATATAACATTAAGCAGAGAATACAGCAGATATCCTAATAAGTAGCAGAAAATATATCAACAAAGCACTTGTTTAACAAAGGCTGCTTCCAAAACCATTTTAGCGACACCTTCAAGTGGTTAGTGAACACAATTTAAGGACGGGCGCCTGGCACTCTAAGAGGCAGTCTTGCTGCTCCAGATGACTAATGGCATATCTTGAAAATTAAGAAAACCAAATTAAATCTGAGCTTCCTTATTCCCTCAGGTTTTATCAACTTTTTCTCACCCCAAACAATGCCCACAAATACTTTTTATTCTCTCTGGTGTATTCCCAGTCAAAAGTTTAAGCTTTATTTTCCCTAATTAATTCTGTAAGAATAGCTATGCTGAAAGTGAGTTTTCAGATCATATTATCCTTTATCCTCAAATTCCTTCTCTCCCCCATCCCCACCATGTACCGCCTCCCAATCCCTGTTAAGAGTCACTGCCTTAGGCTTATCAAAAGATTTTAGATTACTGCTTTTATCTACATACACCACCTTTTTGCTGATCATAATAAACATTTAGCCCTAACATGTGGTAAGTACTGTGCTAAACCTTTTTATAACTCATACACGTTATTTCATTCTCACAACAATCGAGTTTGCTATTCACTGGTTCACATCTTATGGCTCTACTTATTTATGGCTAGGGCCTCTCTAGGTCAAGTACTATTTGGACTGGTCAATGACTGTCATTCTGGCTGTTAAACATTTTGATTAGTTTTACTGATAACTATCTATGAGGTGGGCAAAGAAAAGTAGTGTAATATGGTTTATAGCAGGGTTCTCAAAATGTACACCCCTGACCAGGAGCATCAACATCACTTGGTAACTTGTTGGAAATGCAAATTCTCAGGACCCACCCTAGAACTCAATCAAACTTGCGGAGGGTGGGGAGAGCGCCAGTGTGCGTTTGGACAAGCCTTCCCAGTGCCGCTGATGCATGCTAAAGTGGGAGCTACTGGTTTCGTTTTGCTCCTCTCAGTGTGGTCTGTAGAGCAGCAGCGTGACCGTCACCTGGGAGGATGGCAGTCTCAGATCTCATCCCGGACCTACCAACAGAGTGCATTTTAACAGTGTCTGCAGGTGAGTCACATGCATTTTACAGTCCGGGAATTACTGCACTGATTTAGGCACTGACTCTGGAACCAGACTGCTTGTGTGAACCTGGGCAAGATGCTTTGCCTCTCTGTGACTTGGTTACAAAGTAGGTTAAATGAGAATTAAATGATCTGCGGATGGGTGTGCACTCGTGCACATGTGCAGACATATCTTACAGGTAAAGAAACAGATACAAAGGTGTTGGAAAGCTTGCCCAATCTTACACCTGGGAAGACATGATTTACAGCCAGTCTGGCCCCAGAAACATGACATGCCCGTTACACCTTATTGCCTCTTTGACCTTCAGGCAACTATGGTTGAGTAAGCACTGGTTTAGGTATTAAGTAAAATTTTCTTATTTAATGAGCAATTAGTTAATGGTAAAACAGTATCTCTTATAAAGCTTAAATAATTTAAGTGTATTTTTCATCTAAGAATTTAAGCACAATAACAAATATCCCCACCACAATGAAAACTAAATGGAGCCTAAGGTGTGTGCACACACCCCCATACCTAGCCCCAAACGTACACACACAGCAAGAAGGCACGTCTCTATAATGTGTCTAATAAGTAAATTCACTTTAATGTAAGCGTGAATGCAAATAATCTTGGTTATTCACCTTTGTCAGAATATAAGATGAATTTAAAACATTTTTTGGACATCTACTTTTAAAAAAATCACTTTAAAACCTTCATTTTGAAATATAAGCTGAATCCCTACCTTACCTCTGCTGGAATTTGGGGGTATAAATGTGCGTGTATTCACGTGTGGATGTATGTCACAAGGACAGGAGGGAGGTGTGGCAGTGGGTAGCAGGTGGAGGGTTTTTTTACTCACATGTGAGCCATAGCAAAAGAGGTCCATTCCCAATTCAAGCCCCATGCCATAATCACATTCATCATTAGCAAACTGCACAAAAGTCATCATTTCCTGAATGGGAGCAAAAGCTTTTAGTCTCTCCTCGTCACTTGCAGCCTCAACTATTGCCTTGCAAATTCTCTTGAGGTCAGCTGAAAGAAATCAACAATATAAAAGATTATCTACACAGTTAGAAAATGAATCAGTTGTCAAAGGTAAAAAGACTATAAAGAGGGTTTTTCCTCTTAAGACTTTTTATACTAGTACAATTTGTGCCACCTTGGGTAGTAATCTGCAGCACTTTAATTTAGAATGGCAATTTGGTAATTTTTCTACTTAGGATTCAAGCTTAAAAACAGGTTAACTAGCATTTCTTTATTAGCGATTATTTCACAGGATTTAGTTCCAGTCATGAACTCGCCAGGCTGGAGTGCAGTGGCACAATCTTGGCTCACTGCAACCTCTGCCTTCCAGGTTCAAGCAATTCTCCTGCCTCAGCCTCCCAAGTAGCTGGGACTACAGGTGCCTCCCACCACACCTGGCTAATTTCTATATTTTCAGTAGAGACAGGGTTTCACCATGTTGGTCAGGATGGTCTCAGTCTCTTGACCTCATGAGCTGCCTGCCTCAGCCTCCCAAAGTGCTGGGATTACAGGTGTGAGCCACCGCACCCGGCTGCCGTCATGATTTTTTAAAAAGTCTATTCCATGAGTAGAGTTTACATAACTTTTCAGCAGACTAGTCCAGGAGTTGGCAAATCAGGCAGGCAACTCTTCTTACTTCGGATAGTAGTATGCACTCTACAGTCAGAAAACCAAGTATGAAAACCAGTGCCCTCAGCTGGCCGTGGTGGCTCACGCCTGTAATCCCAACACTTGGGGAAGCCAAGGCAGGTAGATCACTTGAGGTCAGGAGTTCAAGATCAACATGGTTGAAACTCTTTCTCTACTAAAAATACAAAAATTAGCTAGGCGTGGTGGCGGGTGCCTGTATTCCCAGCTACTCAGGAGGCTGAGGCAGGGGAATCACTTGAACCCGGGAGGCAGAGGTTCCAGTGAGCTGAGACCCTGTCATTGCACTCCAGCCAGGTCGACAAGAGTGAAAAAAGGAGAGAGGAAAGATGAGAAAGAGGAGAAAGACGACAATGAGGAGAAAGACGACAATGAGGAGAAATACGACAAAGAGGAGAAAGAAAGAAAAGAAAGAAGAAAAGCGTTATTGTGAGAAGCTTCAAAGGGTTAAGAATAAACTTAGTCGTGATTTGCTCATCATTGTGACGTTAACAAACAGTCAATTATACCTCCTGGCAAACGACACTAGGCCAGGGCAAGAAGATTAGGTCCTTCACTTTTATGTTTTGCTACACTTCAAAACTAATTAAATACAGAAGGATCTAATGGCTAGAATATTAGACTTGGATATAAAACCCCAGAACCACAACTACAGTAGGGTAACAGGCTTTACTCCCGGGCACTACAATTTAACATCCATCACCCCAAAAGTTTTAGAGACTGCCCATCTCTACAACAAATGTGTTCAACCTTTCCCAAAAGAGACAGTAATCATGCTTTTTAAAGCTCTCTCTAAGGACAGACATGAAGAGAAGATGACTTAGTGTAGAAGCAGAAGGCTGACCAGTAGCTAGGGCCCACACTGGTCCCATCAGAGACTAATTGCCTCTGGCTTCAAAGAGGAGATATGGGACAGATCAGCCTGTCTAAGAGAAATACAATGTGGGCTACACATTTTTTCCAGTATCCACATGAAAAAAGAAACAGGTGGGGCAGGACGAGGAGTTAAAAAGAATAACAAAAAAAAACAGGTGAAATTAAGATATTTTATTTAATCCATATTTCCAAAGTAGTATTACGGCAACATATAATAAATGTAACAAATATTTAATCCTATTTTAATTTACAAACTTAAACTAATTAAAATTATACAAAATTACAGGCCAGGTACAGTGGCTCACACCTATAATCCCAACACTTTGGGAAGCCGAGGTGGGTCGATCACATGAGCCCAGGAGTTCGAGACCAGCATGGGCAACAGAGTGAGACCCTGTCTCTGCAGCACAAAACAAAACAAAACAAACACCAATTAGCCAGGCATGATGGTGCATACCTGTAGTCCCAGCTACTCGGGAGGCCGAGATAGGATAATGGCACCACTGTGCTCCATCCTGGGTGACAGAGTGAGACCCTGTCACGCACGCACACACAAAAATAAAATAAAAAATAAATAAATACAAGTTACAAATTTTGTTGCAGTCGCCACATGTGAGGCACTCAGTGGTCATCACACTGCACAGCTCAGCCACATTCATCTTCCCTATGACACTCCTCTAAGAGGCAGGGGTACAGAGAAAACAGGTCCATATGAATAGCTGCCATCTAAGACATCTCTATCTACTGGCTGGAGACGCTGCACAGTAAAGTTTGAGAAGAACTGCTTTAGAGAACTGGTTTAAATGCAGATGTCCAGGTCACAGCCCCAGAGACTGGTAACTACCAAGGCTAGTTCTGTTCTGAAAAATAGGTGGCCAAATACGTGCGTTAGGCAGGAATACGTGGTTCCTTGAGAAGGTGCTAAGTTTGATTTCCCTTTAAGTTGTATCCTCCCAGAAGAGGATGATCAATAAAGGAATACCAGAGGGGCTGTTCACAATAAGGGAATGGAGACGAGGAGAAAAGAGTTGAGAAGCAATTTTAATTCTGGATGTTCAGTGCAGCAATAACTACGTTACGTGCAGTGGTCCATTTTGAAAGTGTTTTTATACTTATAGATGAAGTAGTTCAGGATCTTGGGCTTCTGAAAGCTAAATCATTTTTATATGCAGATGAAAAAATGTTCACAAAGAACCATAAAAACACACACAATTTCAATAATTACTATTTTGCGAGTTGAGTGTAACATCAAAGGTTCGGAAACAGTTCCCAGGAAGTAGACAACCGGTTAAAATTCTTTAAATTCTTAAAAATAACTACCAAATTTTGAGCACTGAGCAAGCATTTTGCTAAGTATCTTAATACTTGTTTATGCCCCAAATTCCTTTATGAAGTGCATACGATTAACTTCATTTTTACAGATGAAAAAGACAAGGTTTCACAGGATTAAGTAATTTGTTCAAGGCCACACAGCTACAAACTTGGTTTTAATTCAGGAATGATGGACTCTAAAACCTAAGCTTACTCTTTATTACTAAGGTCTAGTGACTGTGTCACAAAAGGTATATGGACATACCTTCTTCCCAATATAAGCAAAACCTTCCTCCACATGCATTAACGTATATGCACATGTTTACATATGAAATACATTACCATCTGTTTCAGGGAGCTCTCGGTACCCAACATCATTTTTATCTACTGGAACAACCAAGCCTGCACCATGAAAGGTCTTTGTCACAACCTACGTTAAAGAAAAGAATAAAATGTAATCATGGTAAATAGACATCAAAAAAAAAAAAAAAAAAAAGAAACCCAAATACATAACCCTCAACATTTCTGCCAAATTGTAACATTCAATGACATTTTATTTCAGTAAATTTGAACTCCAGGGTAAAAATTTAACACTATTTTTTTCTTGAAAAGTAGCTAAAAATTAAACACTTGAAGTAACCACAGAACTGTGAAATACTTGGCTTTTCTTAATTGTGCCAGTCACTTGGAAGTCTGCATCCTGATTTGTTAAGGAAGAACTCAATACATCCTAGAAGGCAAGCCAAAATACCGGTTTCCTCTAAGGTCAAAGTACCTTCTTGGTAGAAAGCACAGAGGAACCTGGGTCTAAAAGAAAAAGAGTAAGAAACAGTTTTTGTCAGCAAGAAGACATGATAGGACAGGACTCCTCTGATCCATCCTGCCAAATTCAGACTCCCCTATTTTTACCTGGAATATTTAGGCTTGTTTGCAAACTTCCCAAAAGTAGGGCAGCTTCTAGGTTTGTGGTGTCCTTTATGGAGGCAAATCACATAACCAGTGAACTTTCATTAAGTGGTAGTCTTCAAAGACAAAAACAGGCCCAACTACAACTACCACCATAACCCTTCCAGTTTCCATTCTTCCTATAGCTCATGTTAATGGCATTATTTTTAGGTCTTTCCTTAGCAAAACATTTGTACAAATATTCCACTTCTTTGTGCAATTCAGTGAAAAGTTTCCAAGGCAGAGGAAGGACACAACCCAAAAACCAAACTGCAGTTTTAAAGGCCTCTCACCTAAGTCTCTATATCGTAAAGCTTTTTTCTCTCTCATCTCCCTATTCTCCCAGTCTCTTGCTTTTTTCATTATCCTTTATTAAGCTGCCAGAAAGGGTTGATTATTCAAAGGAAGTTATCAGAAAACTGCTTACCACTTGGGAAAAAAATGAAGTAATTGTCTTCTATCTTAATCTTTCTATCGAGATAATCTGCAGCTAGATTTCAGAATTAAATGTAAAAATAAAACCATAAAACTACTAGAAGGTATTTAAAAAAATAATTTTGTGATAGAGAAGAGTTAACTATATAAAAACAAAAAGTCTATCCAGTGAAATCAAGTACACAAGACGAACTGATAAAATATATCTGTAAAATGTAACAGTAGATAAAAATTAATGTCTTTAAACTATAAGGGAGCTTAACCAAGGAAAAGACTAACATCCAAATTAGAACACATGTAAGAAAAAGACTAATTCTAACCCTGATAGAGAAATGGGCAGAGTTCAGGCAGTTGAAAAAAAAAAAAATACAATGACCAACAGAGAAGTGAAAAGTATTTAATGTTCTTTATAATTAAAGAAATTTTAATTAAAACAGTGCAAAATTTTATACCTACCAGCATGGAAAAAACTAAAAGACTAAAGAAAACCCCACAAAATGAGAAACAAGCAAAGAAAAACCATAAACACACATACACACACATACACACACACGAACTACTTTGGACCTGGCAATACTATGTCTAGGAATTTCTTCTAAAAAAATAACCAGATAAGTATGAGACTAAAGGTATAAAAGGATATCTATGGCAGGATTGTATTTGTGAAAAATCTTAAGCAACCCAGACTTTGAACACCTAAGCACAGTATTCTGCAGCCACTCAAAATTATGAGGTAGATCTTAAATTGGCAAAAAGAAATGATAAACATACCATATTCATAAGTGTAAAAAGCAGGACATAAAGCAGTGATAATGAAAGAAAAAGACAGCACTGCTATAGTTGCCAACTCAGGCTGCCCAACACACAGTAAGAATGACGGTATATGTTCAGATTTTTCACAGATGATTACCTGTACTAATTGTCCATAAAGAGGTATCAATTAAGAAGTCAACAGAATCATAATTTTATTAAGAAATTAAGAAGAATAAGATTACAAATTTAGAAAAACTGTATAGGGGTGGGTGGCATCCTGAAGCATCGGATCACAGGTGGATGGAGTGCCACACCGTCATTTTAAGCATCATTTAACCAATGTTCCTTATGAAGAAATCTAGGTATGGAAAAGGTGAAGTGGCAGAGAGCCAATTAGTAAGAAGATGGGGTGGAAAGAATGCTAAATATGGAAAATATGAAGTTGGGTTTTACATGTGTCATTTAAGATTTTGGACAAGACACAAAACCTGTATAACCTTCAATTTACTCATCTATAAAACAGGATAATTCCAACTTTGCAGATTTGTTGTAGGGAGTCAAATGATATAACTCATAAAGACTCTACATTCCAAAGTACGCTCTAAGTTACTGTCAGTATAAAAACACTGATTTCTAGTGCGCTGCACAGTGCTGTATCATACTAGAATGGATATATTCTTACGCTCACACATAAGAACAAAGCTACTAACTCACATATACTAGTGGAATTGAATTCTTCAGTAGAAAAATATGAATTCAATGAAGATCTCACAAAAACAACAAAAGAACAACCTTACATATAACAGAAAAGGGTTTGAGAGTATAATCATCAACAGGGGAGGATTAAAAACATGATTGTCTTGTAAGTTCTTTTTTGTCTTTGTTTTTACCAGCTGTTTTGTATAAAAAACAAATACTAAAATGAAACTTCATGGGCGAGGGGTCTAGGACAAAATTATCTAAGAAATTTCAAACTCAATCATATCTTATTTATGGGGAAGAATTAAGAAAATCCCCTCTGAAATAAATTATAGCTTGTGGTAGAAAAATAAAAAAAGACTGATTAAATAATTTGCTAATAGCTAATATGTGTATGGATGCTCAGACTTTAGTCAAAACAAATTAGGAATACATTAACTAGGTTACAACTACCCTTCCTCCTAGTCACAAAGTGGGAGAAGCTTCCTACGATAACTAGAAAGGTGAAGAGCAATATAAAACCTTAATTTTTAAAATGTCATGTTGTAATGGGTTTCATTAAAACGTACGTTTTAAGGAACTTTCCAGTCTATAGGACTAAAGAGTGCCTAGAGGTTATCAGAATATCACCCTTGCAGCTGAATCAAGATCAGAGAAGGAACTGAAGTAGGATTTAAAACCTAAATACACTAAGGTACTACATTACCAGTGCTAGTTTATTAAGGAATAACAAGTTCTCCATTTAGCTTAGAACATTCAGATGAACCAGCAAGGGCAGACAAATGGTGAGAGGCTGGAGGAGACTTGGGAGTCCTCATTCCAGTGACAAATGTTTTTTTTCACCACAGGCCATAAGAATAAACTCGTATGGAATTCTCATTTACTCCAAACCAGAAATCTTCCAGCTTCTCATTAACTTACTCTGAAATCTACAGCTGAAAAACCCAAAGAATCCAACACTAAGAAGTATTTGCTCCTTTACAAAATACTCCCCTCACACTACAGACATTAGGAGAGACGCAAAAGGAAATGATAGGATTAATAAGGAAAAAGAAAGAAGCACTGCTTATACAACACGTTTACTGGAGAAAATGTATGTAAATTTCATTATGTACAAAGCAGCTTTCACTTAACTTTATGAAGTGATTAACTGATAAACAAGATTAAAAGAGTGGTAAAAGATTAAAAGAGTGGTAAATACTGGCATACCACAGCAGTGTTATCACCAGTTGTGCAATTCAGTGTGCCAACCCAAAGGAGCCATCTGACCCCCGTTTCAGTGCCATCCTCCTAGCATCCCTGAGGGACAGCATCCAGCTCTTAAGACAGGGCTAGGAAGAGAAGGGGAAAGTAGAGAGGGGAAGGAATCAAGAGGGGAAAAAATCTACTATAACAAAACAGAGACCAACAGGTTGAAGTCATACTTTCTTATCTCTCTGTTTCATCTTCATGGTTCTCTGTTCAAGCGAGTACCCCAATTCTCTGGCTGCTTCTGTGAGCTTTTCATCTATGTTTTTCAAGAGATTGATTTTCTTTTTATCTGTTACTTCTTTAAGTTTTTTCGTCAAAAATAATCTGAAAAAGAAGTAAACGTCCTCATTACGTGGCAGGTTACTGCACTAAGTACAAAGACCTTTGGAAGTTTAGCCAAGTTAAAAATGTCAAATTCCATGCAAGAATAAGTCCACAGAATAATTACCAACACTTCTCTCAAAATCCCTCATAGTTTTTGTCAAATAAGAGAAAAGCAATATTCATAAAAAACTGCCAGTCACAGAAAGAGCAAATATGATTCAAACTTTTATTAGTACTCTAATGTCTACAATAAAGGTATAAGGGATATTTACAAAGCTGAGATTAGTCAAGTTTTAAATTGTATCACTTGATACTAAGATATAGCATACTACTTTGGAGAAGTCTGACCTAACAGAAAAAAAAGGTATCAAAAAAAGTTTTCAGGGACCGGGCATGGTGGCTCATGCCTGTAACCCCAGCACTTTGGGGTTGCCAAGGTGGGCGGATCTCTCAAGGTCAGGAGTTGGAGACCAGCCTGGCCAACATAGGAAAATGCTGTCTCCACTAAAAATACAAAAATTAGCCGGGCATGGTGGCATGCACCTATATTCACAGCTACTCGGGAGGCTGGGCCAGGAGAACCACTTGAACCTGGGAGGCGGAGGTTGCAGCCAGTCAGCAGAGATCGTGCCACTGCACTTCAGCCTAAGACTGTCTGAAAAAAAAAAAAAATGTGTTTCATTCCTGTTACCCAGGCTGGAGTGCAATGGCAGGGTCTCAGTTCACTGCAACCTCTGCCTCCTGGGTTCAAACAATTCTCTTACCTCAGCCTCCTAGGTAGCTGGGATTACAGGTGCATGCCACCACGCCCAACTAATTTTTGTGTTTTTAGTGGAGACAGGGTTTCACCATGTTGGCCAGGCTAGTCCTGAACTCCTGACCTCAGGTTATCCATCTGCTTTGGCCTGCCAAAGTGCTGGGATTACAGGCGTGAGCCACTGCGCCCGGCCTTTTTTTTTTTTTTTCCTTTTCCATTTTTAAAGAGACAGAGGACACTATTATAACACTTAAGGTCAATAGGTTTTTTTTTTAATGTTGAAATTTGTGTTAAGAAAAATTTAGAAAACGTAAAAGGAAAGCAAAGCTACTTTGTAAGCTTATACAAAAGCATAAGCCAAAGTAGTTTTCAAAAGTATATGAATATACAGCATGTTAACGCCACTTATGGAAATAATTTTATATCTTATCATAAACAGGTTAAGATTTTTGCCATCAATGTAAAAGGTCAGGAGTAAAATGAAGAGCGGGAAGGGGTGCCAGACACCCAGGAAGAAAGCTGAGGGAGTAACAACTCCTAGGGAGAAACTCACTTCTATTCACTGCCAACATCTGAGAGTTTCTGGTATTCCCTACAACACTGTTATCAAAGGGGTTAGAACACTGATAGCGGGTGCTAGTCTTAGCTTCATTGTACTTATCAGGAAAAAAAAAAGGCACAGAGGATAATCAACTTACCCAAGTTGAGAGAGCTAGTAGATTAAACCAGCAGAGTTACCAGTAGAACTGGTAGATTAAAATGCCACAGAAACCCAAGCCATCAAAATCTAACTTCTGATTACAGCACAGTTACACTAAGTCTTACCTTCAATTATCACCAGCTGTATGTCTAGAAGATATGTTTATATCAACCGTAAAATGCAGATTTGATCACATCAGTCCCATGTGAATCAATCTTTACAGTCTTCCTCAACACTCTGGCATGGCATAGAGCCATTCAAGTACCCTGTGCCATGTATTTCCACACTTTCACACACATACTGCTCCCTTACCTAAAGCAGCCTTCTTCCCATTCTTTCTAGTAAGTTCTTAGGCATCCATCAAAGCCCACATAGAATATCCTCTTTTACCTCCGCCACTATTGAAGGCACTTGGTAGCTGTCTTCCCATACATATGACATTATCATGACTATCTCTGGAAGTTTCTGTCTCTACCGAAACCTACTCTAACACTTTCCTGTGTGATGCTTAAAGATAAGCTGCAATGTGCAACTGAAGCCATAACCATGAACACGAACATTTTGTGCTGTAACTTTAAACCCATTAGAATGTATTTAACGCAAACAAATTTGTACCTATGCATGTTATATGGCATCATGCAATAGCCCTTTGGAAATAGTGGTTCACTAAGTTATACAGATGGAAGTGTTGAAGCTTATATATCAAATTCACTTCATTACATAACATTATGAAAAAAGCGATTGAGCTCACAGTAGTATTACAAGTTTCTCAATCTAATTTTTATTTGAAACCTGGAATTTTATCACTGGCAAAAAATATAGTCAGTCAGTTGTTTTCTTTGGTTCATTTGGGAGAATTACTGCCAGTATCTACACCCAAATAACCAGAGTTTGTCAATGAGTCACTCTTTCTAAAAGTGGGGAAAAGTTCATCTCAAAACTCAATCACACAAGGGCTTTTTTCCCCCTTGAGACAAACCACAGTACTTCAGTATGAGAAATGCTTTCTATGTATTTCCTATTTCATCACGGAATGTTAAAGAGATGTACTCAATGGCAGACATCTAATACATGTATACTCCATCACTGACTTTTCTCAGGCACAGGGTCTTGCTATGTCGCTTAGGATGAGCTTGAACTCCTGGGCTGGAGCAATGCTCCCACCTCAACATCCTGAGTAGCCACCATGCCTGGCTCCATCACAAACATTTTTAAATACATTTGCATGTTCCTGCTGTGAATAATGCAACGACTGCTGCTACTCTGGTGGCACTACCTTGATTCCTGCCAAGGTGACAACAGTATTATCCACCATTACCTTTGTGCCATTGGTGCAAAAATAACATTTTGTTATCACAAATAGTTTTGACCCTAAGGGTCCCTGACCCAAGGTCAAAACTATTTACCTCAGCTATTTTAGGAAAAAAAATAAGGCAGAAGGAAAAAAAAAATCCTAATTTTGTTGTTCAAAGATATTTAAAAATTATGTTTACTTCCATATGCATTAGACAGTATGAAATGGAATCATTCCACATTACTGTTATTTGCCCACTTCATAACAAATTCAACAAATCAATAACAAGGTATTATAGTATATGGATAGTTTATATTTACCTAATCTTCCCTATTGCTGGATATGTTGCCAATTTTTCATTTGATAAATAACCTGTAATAAATACACATATTTCTGTACCGGTCCAAAATCCCTTTAATAAATAGCTAGAAGTGAAATTGCTAAGTTAAGGGTATAAATGTGTACTTCACACAGTACCTGGCAATGTCACCTATCAAGAAATCTTAGAATATGGTTTTTTAAACATTTTTCGAACTGCTTTCTACAAAAGTTTTACCAATTAACACATCAGTAAGGGTTCTTATACCCTAACCATCATTGGTTATGACCATTCTTTAATCTTTAAAAAAAATCTTTGCTGGCTTAATTTGCATTTCTTTAGTCACTATTAAATCTTGCAGACACAAGATTTAATAACAACTAAAGACAATAAAAATGTGTTGATCAAAGGTATGCCTTGAAAGACCTTACTCAGTCTGCCATAAAAATAAATTTTAAAATATATAAAGAAATCAAGTGTTCTGATTAGCTGATTTAAGGAGGTGGTACCCAAAAAACTAAAACCATTATAATACTTAGAAGTACTAAAATAGTTATATCTCAAGTAACTTTTTACCCCTGTTTTTGAGATAAATTATTGGAGGTAGTTCCTCAAATACTCACTTTCTGATCTTCACCTAAATTATAAATATTATTGCCCATGTATTTTTTTTTTCTTTTTCATTGTCTGTGTTCTCCAATTAGCTTAAAAAAAGAAGGATACCAGAAGAGTCTTGGGTTATGTTAGATGACCACTACTATGTTATCTTTCTTTTTAAAAAAGATTCAAACATGACTAATAATACAAATGAAAAGTTAGGTTTGTTTTTTAAAAAGAGACAGTCTCACTATGTTGCCCAGCCTGAAAAAATTAGGTGTTTCTACATGCCAAGGTATTTATAGAATTAATATTTATGGAGCATCTACTATGGGGCAGATACTGTGCACAAAACAAACCCTCTGCCCGCGTGGAACTTACATGCTAGTGAAAGACATAGACAATAACCAAGAAAACAAGAGTTTCTAATAAAGAAGGCACCAATTTAAATTTAATGATAAATCCGAAGAGTTTATAAGAAGTTATAAATTACAAATACCAAGCAACATTTTATAGGAAACTGAGAGGTATTAGAAAAGAAAGAACATTTTTGGACGTCTACAGTGTAGCTGCCCTGTAGATAAACCAGGATGAACGTAGCATAGTCTAGTGGTTGTAGTAGGCTGATTTAGTTTGAATTCGCTTTACTGCAAATTTGTATTATCAAATCCCAGGGAACAAAAACCCTTTAAAGAGACAGTCAAAGAAAGAGACTAAAAGAGGTCAAAGAAAAGATAATCTACTTGTATTTGAAGCGATAAAGTTTGCTTTCTTCATTACAATGCAAACTACACAGCGGCTGACAAGTAAAATGGCTTCAAGTCATGTCTGTGGCTGATATAGCAGACTGGCTCACTCAGCTCTATTCCAACCACTTCCCATGAAAGTTTGCTGCATTTCCCTTACTCCTCTTTAGCTCAGGCTCCACATGGGACCTAGCTTCTTCCAAGCAGCTGCAATACTTTAAAATTTCTGAGACAGAAGAGATACCAGGTGGAGGCTGTGCTTCCACGATCTCCATCATGAGCACAGCTCTAGAGGCATCTGAGGGTTGTGCAGCAGCTGTAGCTGAGATCCCAGCACTTGGTTCTTACCCTCAGGCGGGATGAGAGGCAAAGGGTAGGGCATCCATTTACCTGGCCCAGATTAAACCAAAGATAATGTGGTCCTAGAGCCACTCGTTGTGGCAGCAGTTCTCGATTTCCCAGCTTCCTGATGGTGGCAGAGACATAAAATCCACTGTGAGGCACACAACTGTCATTCCTGGCAGCTCAGCCTGCTCCCTCAACCCTTCCAAGGATTTTATGACCACCTCTTTTTACTTTATAGAGCCTTTCTGTTTGAACTGTACACAAGTAATGAACTCCTAACAAGCGTTTAAAATCAGATGTCTAACAAAACTGTTCATGTTGCCATGGAATACCTGAGGTCAAGTATTATTTTCTTTAAGTAAAATAGTTACATAAGAGGTGTATTTTTTGGTGAAGAGTGACAAAATAATAGTAGAGATAAGACTACCTGCAAAAGTCATGGAAATTATCTCTAGAAATCTACAATTATGGGCTTGCCTCAAATCCGCTCTTGGTTTTTTATGGAGAGAGAGTCTCACTCTGTCACTCAGGTTGGAATACAGTGGTGCAATCTCGGCTCACTGCAACCTCTGCCTCCCGTGTTCAAGAGATCCTCCTGCCTCAGCCTCCTGAGTAGCTGGGATTGCAGGTGTGTGCCACCATGCCCCCAGCTAATTTTTGTATTTTTAGTAGTGATGGGGTTTCCCCATGTTGTCCAGGCTGGTCTTGAACCCCTGACCTAAGCGATCTGCCCACCTCAGCCTCCCAAAGTGCTGGAATTACAGGTGTGAGCCACTGCGCCCTGCCCCTCAAACCCCCTTTGTAATGAACTAATATAGTATAAACATGGTAAACAAATATAAGAGAAATTGAAATAAAATATTCTTACTTGACTGCAGCAAATACATTATCTCCATTTGGAACAATTATACAATTTTTCTTTGCTTCATTTATACCAACATATACAGGAAGTTCATCAGGAGAATCCCTGTGTAAGCAAAAGACATTAAAAATTTAGCTGCCCTTAATTTATATTATCAGGCAAGTGGGATTTCAGGTCTATAGACAACAATTTACACCTATTTTTTTTTCCTTTTTTGAGGCCTTTTTTTTTTTTCATCATACCAAAGTTTATTGATTACATCAAACAGAAATGTCTGTAATGGAAAAGGCAAGTTGCAGTCATAAAAGATGGCATTCACATTCATTTTAGAAAGCAACAACGGAGATGTAAAAAATTGCTTAAGTGAAAAATGTATTTATTGCAGTCCCATTTTGCAAGCTGAAAAATTATTTTGTCAACACGCATAAAATCTGCACATTTACATACCACATGTTAAAAAATTCCATCACTACAGTATTATAAATATTGCAAAGTTAGGCTTATATTTATACTGTTGCTGTTGTATATGTAGTAGATATGGAATGAATGTTTTCAATTTAGTAGGCAACAACCTCAAACAATGGACAATAGCTGTGAAAATTACAAAGACATTTCAATAGCTCAAAATTATTCAAATTATAGGTACATCATCTTATTATTATACTTTTTTACCTTTCTCTGTCACAAACAGGATGATTACATTGTAGTGCTAGGAATACAGCATGGTCTACTTCAAATTATTTGATCTGCTAACCCCACACTAGTCATTTTTTAGCTCTTCAGTAAAATATCTTTCAAAAAGGAAAGCCAGGTCCCTCCCAAGGATCTAGGTTAAGGCCTTTTTTTTTAATAAGGGCATTTTTTTTTTTAAATGAAACAAAAGTTTTAAGCTCCAAGTTTCTTAGGAATATCTATGATAACTCTTATATAACAGAACCTAAAACTAAGATTCTTAGGACCTAGTTGCTTTTATACTCAAATACAAAAAAAAAGGAAAAACAAGAAAAAGGATTGTAAAACATTAGAGATGAAAGGATCCTATTCATGTATATAACCAAATCCTTTTATTTTAAAATTGAGAAAACAAATACTGAGAGGTTAAATCACTCAGCCAAGGTCCTAGTAAGTTAGGACGCTGGCTACAGTATAATTCAATTCGTAGCCCCAGGTGCATTCTACTGTACTGCCGCACTTCTCCCTGGGAATGTTCCTTCTATTACCTTACATTTAATCTTCACTTTAAAGAATAGCATCTCTACTGGTACAAACGGACACATTTTCCTCCTGGAGTTTCTCTATTTCTTAACCTTCTAAGTATTTTGCATGCATTCATTTAATTCTCATAATATTCCTATCAGGTATGTACAGTTATCCCTACTGTTACAAGACAGGAAACCGAGTCACAGAAAGTCACAGTCACTAATGATACAGGGTCACACAGATAATAAACACGAGGACCAGTGTGACTCCAGAGACCACTCTTAACTACCATCTGCCACTCTGGCACCTGGCAGTACACGGTTTATTAAGCACAGCTGCTCTAAATTATCTTTCTTGGGCCAAAAGCGCTCTTCTGAACCCAAAAGGGAAAAAAAGTTTACAAGGAAAGGACAAATCAGTGAGATTAAACCTAAAGAGTTTACCCATCCTAGGGAAGGTTAAAATGGTAACAGCAAGAACAACAGATGACTCATCTATCCATCAACAGGGGAAAATATGCCTTTCACCTTGGATGACTCCCTGAAACTATTGCTACGGAATAAAAGATGAAATGCTCCTATTATTGCAAATACAAAATTGCATGCAGGATTGTATAAAGACAATGCCAGGTTGGACTGCCAGAATGAGCCAACAGCGTGTGATGTGCTTCCCCCTGCAGAAAGCCTATGAATGACGTGCAGTCAGGGAGGTTTCACATCACCAAGATTCCTATCCCAGAAAAGCAGTTGTTCATAGCTCTGGGAATGGAATGCAACCTCGTGGAGAGCCTATAAACAGATGCATGGGGGGCGCCTGTCCATATGGATAAGATAGGGCTATAAACGCCCTCATCTTGCCACGGCTCTTCTAGGCCTCTTTAAGGTTAAGACATACTCCCTTCTGAGAATTTCTGGTCTAACCGGTTGTCTAGCTTCACGTCCTGTTTCTATGGATTGTTTGTAATCAGCTTTTGCTGCAACTGTTACTGCTGATTAATATCTTGCTAATCATAGGTTATGGAAAGACCATGGTTCTGTTTTAAGGCTCTGTTAGAAATGACTGATGCACACACTATAAATTCTTATCTCTACATACTGTACTTCTGCATACAGATGTTATGTTAAAGAATTACTTCATTCCCATGTGACCATCTCACCTCATAATCAAACGACTCTAAATCCCTCACTAACCTACCCCCACCCTCACTAAACTTAATAATAAACACTGGTATTTCCAGTGTATTGGCGGCACACAGGACCAGAAGGCGGTGACCCCCCTGGACCCAGCTTTCACTATCTTGTGTGTGTCTATTATTTCTCGAACTGCTGATCCACCCGGGAACAAAGAGAGAGCCCCGTTGCATTGCAGGCTGCTGGCCAAATCCCGCAATATCTGGCGCCCAACGTGGCCTTCTTTGTTCCTCTGCTCAGTGCATGCCAAGTACGGGTTCAGGACGACCAGTCTTCAGTCTCAAAGGTAAGGTCTCCAGGTACGCTTTTTCCAACTCTCCCCTTTTTTCCCGTTTGTCAGCTGGTATTATTCCAAGGTTATTATGGGACAATCACAGTCTAAACACCAGGCTTATCTGTCTTTTATTAAACTTCTTCAACAGGATAGAATCAAGGCTGATTCCAATAACCTTATTTTCTTATTTCAGACAATTGTAAAACATCTTCCTTGGTTCCCTGACAAAGGTTCTACGGACCTATCAGACTGGGATAGAGTTGGCGCCACGCTCTGCCAACTCATGAGAGATGGTGTTTTACTTCCTATTTCTGTTTGGATTGACTGGGCTCTTATTCGTGTTGCTTTACTTCCTTTTCAGTTTGGTGATCCTCTTCAACGCCACAAGTTAATGCGGATGGTGAGCCGCTCCCTTTACCTCGGGTAGCTGACCCCCCTACTAGCCCTCCTTCTGATCATGAGAAAGAATTCGATCTCTCCTTGTTTTCTCCCCAAGAGGAGGAACCTGGAGATGATCCCCTCCCTCTGCCTCCTACTTTGGAACTTGTATATGTTAACTCTTCTTCTACTAAGCCGTTGCCCCCTCTGCCAGAGGAGGATGTACGGCATTCATCTGAATGGACTGTTTCTCATTCCTCTCATCCTTTTGAACCTCTCCCCTCTTCTAAGCCTACTGTTTCTTTCGACGCTCCGGGACCCCTTCTTTCAGAGAAAGGCTTGGTTCCCTCACTCTCCTTCTCTTCCTCTGCCCCTGCACAATGGATGTATGAGTCACCTCTCCGGGTAGAGCAGTGGATGTTTTCCAAACACAAGTTGGAGGCGTTCATTGAAACCGTTAATGACTTACTACAAGCAAACACTATGGAGCCCTCCTTGTCTCCATGGAACTCGCCTGTTTGTTGCACAAAAAACATCAGGAAAATGGAGGAAGGTAACAGACTTGAGAGCCGTTAATGCAGTTATTAAACCTATGGGGGGCGTTACAACGTGGTATGCCCTCCCACTCCATGATTCCTAAGGAATGGCCTTTAATTATCCTTGATCTTAAAGACTGCTTTTTTCATATTCCTTTAGACAAGTCAGACCACGAAAAATTTGCTTTCACTATACCTTCCATTAACAATTCAGCTCCTGCAGCTAGATATCAATGGAAAGTTTTACCTCAAGGAATGATTAACAGTCCTGCTATTTGTCAGTTGTTTGTCAGTACTGTGTTACAACCTGTCCAACAGACTTTTAAAAATAATTACATTCTTCATTATATGGATGATACACTGATTGCTGCTCCCACTAAAGATGAATTAATTCAATGTTTTACCTCTTTAAAATCAGCTGTTGCCAGTGCAAGACTCCACATTGCTCCTGATAAAATTCAACAAGCCACTCCTTTTCTGTACTTAGGAATGCAGCTAGAGGCTCGCTCCATTAAGCCCCCAAAAGTCCAACTTCATACTGACAATTTAAACACCTTAAATGATTTTCAAAAATTACTAGGTGACATCAATTATCTCAGACCAACCCTAGGCATCCCTACTTATGCATTATCTCATCTATTTGCCACTCTATCAGGAGATACAGATTTAAACAGCCCTTGCCCTCTATCTAAACCACCAAAACAAGAGTTGCCTTTGTAGAACAAAGAGTGAGATAGGCACAAGTCTCTTGTATCTACCCAAATTTGCCTTTACAATTTTTAGTTTTTCCTTCCATCCACTCTCCTATGGGACTTATAGTACAAAATGATTCTCTAGTTGAATGGGTATTTCTTCCTAATTCAGCCTCTAAAACTCTTTCAATATATCTTGATCAAATGGCCACTTTGATTGGATTAGGACATCAATGTATCAACAGCTTGGATCCAAACATTATTGTGGTCCCTTTGTCAAAAAATGAAGTTTAAAATGCCTTTTCTACATTTTTGTGCTGGCCGATTAATCTGGCTGACTTCATTGGCACTACTGATAATCATTTGCCTAAGTCAAAATTCTTTTAATTTCTACGAAATACTTCCTGGATTCTACCAAAACTTACTTGTTCATCACTACTAGAGGCAGCCATTACCATTTTTACTGATGGATCCAGTAATGGAAAGGCAGGGTATGCGGGACCAAAAGATAAAGTCATTTCTACTCCATACACTTCTGCTCAAAAAGCAGAGTTGTTTGCTGTTATCTCTGCATTACAGGATTTTGATCAGCCTCTTAACATTGTCTCTGACTCAGCTTATGTAGTCCATGCCACTAAGGCAATAGAAACTGCTACCATCAAAGATATTATGACACTAATCTATTTTCCTTGTTCCCTTTGCTACAAAAAACTGTCAGAAACTGAAACCACCCTTTTTCATCACTCACTTTCTATCTCATACTAATTATCGTGGACCTTTATCTAGTGGTAATGATAAAGTTGATAGTCTAGTTTCTCTAGCCATTACAGATGCAGAACAATTTCATCAACTCATACTAATGCCTCAGCTCTTAAACATAAATATTCTCTCAGTTGGAAACAAGCTAACAAATTGTACAACACTGTTCTCAATGTCAGTTTCTTGTCACCCACACAATCTCCCGGAGTTAATCCCCGAGGCCTTCTCCTAAAGCTATTTGGCAAATGGATGTTACTCATGTTCCTTATTTTGGAAAATTAGCTTATGTGCATGTCACAGCTGACACCTTTTCCAACTTCATCTGGGCTACCTGTCAAACCGAAGAAGCCACTTCTCACGTTAAAAAACATATGTTTTCATGTTTTGCAGTTATGGGAATTCCTAGTGAGCTCAAAACAGACAATGGTCCAGCCTATTGCAGTAAAGCTTTAAAAAAATTTTCTTGATCAGTGGCATATTAAACATATTACTGGTATTCCTAATAACCCACAAGGCCAAGCTCTTGTAGAAAGAACAGAACTTTAAAATTACAATTACTTAAACAAAAAGAGGGGGATAAGGAGTTGTCTACCGCTCACATACAGCTAAACTTGGAATTGCTCACATTAATTTTTCTTAGTATTCCTAAATCTAGTTCTGTTACTGCTGCTGAAAAACATTTCTCTGGTAACTGTCCCACGGTAAACCATGGAAGGGAAGTATGGTGGAAAGATGTTTAATCTAATATATGTCAAAAGATTCTATTTTAACGTGGGGAAGAGGCTATGCTGGTGTTTCCCCAGATGAACATCAATCTCCTGTTTGGATTCCTGTGAGACACCTGAAATTGTGTCCCGAAGATGCACGCAACAACGAGACAGAGAAATTTGCTGAAAAAATGCTAGAGCAGGAAACAACTAACACATCCAATGGTCAAAAAGAAGAAAATGACCACGCTAACTCGTTTACGACAGACAATCCAGTCCGTCATCCTGAACAACTTGTCTGCAGCGATCCAGGTCTGCCTCAACCTCTGCCTCCTCCTGATGACACTGATCCTTCTACCCTCTGTCACCCCACAGACTGTTAAAAACTATACATATTGGTCCTATATTCCTTTTCCTCTTCTTATTTGAGCCATGACATGGATGCATGCTCCTATCAAGGTCTATGTTAATGATAGTGTTTGGATGCCTGGTTCTGTAGATGATCGTTGTCCTGCCCAACCGTCAGAAGAAGGAACCCCTTCCAATATCACTTTAGGTTGTAGGTATCCACCTTTGTGCCTCGGACCCACTAATGAATGTCTCTCATTAGATATTCAAACTTGGGCAGTCACACTACCATCTAGTCACTCTGTCCCTCCTGTAGGATACTTGGTATCAAGGCTCTCATTAAAACCTCTAAGACAGATCAAAATAGGAATCACTGATTATATTCACACATCCCAATATAAGCCTTTAGAAACTGCGTGTCCCCTGAACTTGTCTTCAAATGCTGACAAATTAATATGGAAGGATTGTGTTACTCTAGAAGGAACTGTGTTATTTAATTCTTCTCACTATACCATTGTTGATTGGGCTCCTAAAGGTCATATTACTAATGATTGCCATTAAGGTCACAGAGATTGTCAACATTTTCTCTATGATATTACTTATCAAAAAAGGAGTGATAACCCTCCCCTATTATATCGTATATTTAACTCCTTTTTTCCTTTTAAGTGGAAAGGGGCAGGGGTTGCCACTCCAAAGCCAAGGCTCACTGTTCCCCACTGAGGACCTGAACATTCAGAATTATGGAGATTAACCATAACTATGACTGGTATCAGAGTTTGGGCTGGAGAAAGTGTTGTAAGTAAATCCACCTTGTCACCTTGAAAACTAAGATAACAGATTGATTTACACTACTATTTTCACACAGCCAAAAATATCACTATGGCAGTCGTCAAAAGGTCAATTCAAAGACGGGATAGTAAAGACTGTGAGGACTTATACCCCCCCATTGCTAATGTCCCCCTATCACCTCTCGTACAACCTATTCCCCCAACCCCATATTCACAAAAAAGAATACCATCCCAAAATATATATAGTATCTATATGGAATCCAACAAAACTATACCACTTAAAAGTTGTGTTAAACCACCATATATGTTATTAGTAGGAAAGATGCATATTAGTTCAAATACCAACATAATTACCTGTGTTAATTGTTACTTGTATACTTGTATTGACTCATCCTTTAATCAATATCATAGTACTTTAATAGTCAGAGCCAGCAAAGGTATTTGGCTCCCCGTAGCCTTACATAGGCCTTGGGAATCTTCCCCTTCTATCCGTGTTATTAATAATATTCTACAGAAAATTCTTAAAAGGAGTAAATGATTTATTTTTACATTAACTGCAGTAATAACGGGCTTGATTGCTGTTACTGCAACTGCTGCTACTGCTGGAGTTGCATTACATCAATCTATTCATGCTGTTCATTTTGTGGATAAATGGCAAAACAATTCTACTCGGATGTGGAATTCTCAGTCAAGTATTGATCAAAAATTGGTCAATCAAATTAATGATCTAAGACAAACTGTTATATGGATGGGAGATAAAATTATGAGTCTAGAACATAGATTACAAATGCAATGTGATTGGAATACTTTTGATTTTTGTATAACTCTGCTCCAATATAATGAGTCTGTTCACAATTGAGAATCAGTAAAATGTCATTTACAAGGAAGTGAAGATAATTTTAGACATAAGCAAGCTAAAAGAACAGATTTTTGAGGCCTGTCAAGCACACTTAACTGCTTTACCTGGTGCTGAAGTTTTAGACGGTGTCTGTAAGGGGTTATCTAATCTCAACCCCATTCAATGGGCAAAATCTTTGGGAGGATTCACTATTGTTAATTTTGTTCTGTGTATAATTTGTGCTATTAGTTTATTGTTCATGTGTAAAATTGGAAAAAATATTCTTCAATCCAATCGTGATCAGCAGCAAGCTATGATTGCTATGGTTCATTTACATCAGAGAAAAGGGGGAGATGTAGAGAGACCCCCTGAAACTATTGCTACGGAATTAAAGATGAAATGCTCCTATTATTGCAAATACAAAATTGCATGCAGGATTGTATAAAGACAATGCCAGGTTGGACTGCCAGAATGAGCCAACAGCGTGTGATGTGCTTCCCCCTGTAGAAAGCCTATGAACGGATGTGCAGTCAGGGAGGTTTCACATCACCAAGATTCCTATCCCAGAAAAGCAGATGTTCATAGCTCTGGGAATGGAATGCGACCCTTGTGGAGAGCCTATAAACGGATGCATGGGGGGCACCTGTCCATATGGATAAGATAGGGCTATAAACGCCCTCATCTTGCCACGGCTCTTCTAGGCCTCTTTAGGGTTAAGACATACTCCCTTCTGAGAATTTCTGGTCTAACCGGTTGTCTAGCTTCACGTCCTGTTTCTATGGATTGTTTGTAATCAGCTTTTGCTGCAACTGTTACTGCTGATTAATATCTTGCTAATCATAGGTTATGGAAAGACCGTGGTTCTGTTTTAAGGCTGTTAGAAATTACTGATGCACACACTATACTGTAAATTCTTATCTCTATATACTGTACTTCTGCATACAGATGTTATGTTAAAGAATTACTTCATCCCCACGTGACCATCTCACCTCATAATCCCACAACCCTAAATCCCTCACTAACCTACCCCGCCCTCACTAAACTTAATAATAAATGCTGGTATTTCCAGTGTATTGGTGGCACTGCGGGACCAGAAGGCGGTGACCCCCCTGGACCCAGCTTTCACTATCTTGCGTGTGTCTATTATTTCTCAACCTGCCGATCCTCCTGGTAACAAAGAGAGAGACCCGTTGCATTGCGGGCTGCTGGCCAGATTCCACAATAGGTGAGGCTAGTGAATAACTATTTATCCTCATTAGCAGGACAGCAGCTGTATTTTAGAGGTGAAGTAAAGATCCTTTACCTGAAATACCCCATGTGGTACTGAGTTTTATTATCTCCAATAATAATGGTCTGGAACTCAGGAGGATCATAGTAGAACCTCCAATGAAGGTTAAAATTCAGGCCTGTTGATTTTTTCTTCGTTTTATGTTTTCCAGCAAGGATATCATAAGGACCAACTAATTGAAGTCCAAGGCTTGCAGAAAGTGAATCTATAAAGAAAATAAATTAAGACAATACTTTCCGGAGACAGATAGGAAATAATGCTTTTAGTTAGTAAACTATTTCTAAGCAATTGTCTTTAACAGTTTCTAAAGTAAAAGAAAATCTTGAGTTATGTGTGAAGATGTCAGTTATAAACATTCAATAGAAAAGAAGTCAGAGTAACAGGAAAAGTGGCATTTACGTTTGGGATTTTCTCTTAAATTTACCACTGAATTAGCCTAACATTTCAAACATTGCTGTTGTTTCTTATTTTAGCCAAAGCAAGACTGGTTAGCATTTCTACAGGCCCATTACCACACTGCAGTTAGCCTCAAATACTTGTAGCACACACAGGTTGAGGGAAGAGAAAGATAGCAAAGATGTGTGGATTAAGAGTAGTAAACAACAGGCCAGGTGCGGTGGCTCACACCTGTAATCCCAGCACTTTGGGAGGCTGAGGTGGGCTGATCACCTGAGGTCAGGAGTTCGAGACAAGCCTGGCCAACATGGCAAAATTCATCTGTACTAAAAATACAAAAATTAGCCGGGTGTGGTGGCTCATGCCTGTAATCCCAGCTACTGGGGAGGCTGAGGTACAAGAATCACTTGAACCCTGGAGGTGGAGGTTGCAGTGAAATGAGATAGCGCCATTGCACTCCAGCCTGGGTGACAGAGTGAGACTCTGTCTCAAAAAATAAATAAATAAATAAATAAATAAATAAATAAATAAATAAAAAAAAAAGTAAAAAACATTTCTATCCCCTTTCCTCTACCTTAGGTAATCACACCAGATTCCCCTGACTCTTTGACAATCTATTTGGCCAACCCTAACCCTGGATGACTCCGTCTTCCTTCTCTATTCACAGATCACAGACAGGGAGTGTTCATAAACCATAAAAACATGAAGTCTGTGCAAATGTGCAATGCATAACTTCAAATGGGTCCTTGCTTCTAAGACGGAGGGGAGCACTCCAGGCATGACTCGGTTTTATAAGGAGGTAAGGATGAAGAAACCAAAAAAATTCCTGGAAGAGGTAATAACATGAATAGAAGCATGGAGATAATTTGACAGGAAAAATAGTTCAGCTCAACTAGATAAGCAGCTTAGGAGAGCATACACTAATTTTTAAAGCATTAAGAAAACTAAAACCGTCCATCTCATTAGCCAAAGATAACAGTTAATAGTTTATTATACCGTAACAAATTTCCACACTCTCCACCCCCATGAACAGATACAAATATGGAACAAACTGAGAAGGGTTGTTTTGTAATCTGCTTTTGTCCTCCATCCTGTCCCATTTAAATTTTCTGAATATTTTTCTATGCTATTCAATGTTATTTTACGTGATTTTTTAACAGGGCATGATACTGCATTATAAAGAGGTAACCATCTATTCTCTTACTGAGGGATATTTACTATTTCTTTTTTTTGTTCTAAAATGTTTCAGTGAACATCTTTGCTAATAAATGTTTGTATACCGGTATAACTATTTTTAAAGAAACAACTACACAGTTCTGTTTTGATCTACTGGCAAAATTCAGAATATGTATCAATATACATTTCCATCAATGGTGTATGATAGTGCTTACTAGTTAAAAAATTTAAATAGTATCGTGCAAAGTAATGATCACAGCCCATTAACAGTTTCTTTATCCCTTCAGAGACAAAATAAGCACACAGAAAAGTACACAGGGATATGTGTATATTCCCTCTCCCCACCCTCCCTTTTTAAAAAAAATACTAATGGTAGCATATTCTCTACACTCTTCTTTTTCACTTATTTCATGCATGATAGTTTATTTCCTAAAAATCTGCTTCATGCTTTTAAAACAATGAAGATCTACTGAATAGATGTGGTATTGGTAGGCATTTAAGCCATTTCCCATTTTTTGTGTAAGTAAACATCCTCACACATAATTCTTAGTTCATGTAATCCATAAGAGAAGTGCTTGGAAGTAGAACTGTTATAACTCCTGCAACATATGAAAGAGCTTGCTTTCCTTCACATTCCCCCAAAATGTAATGAAATTATTTACCTTTGCCTTTGCCAAAAAAATAGGTGACACTGGCATTACTACAGCATTAATCTATATTTCTTTCTATATTTTCTCTTACCAGAAATATCTTGGAAAATATTCCTTTTCTATGAACTGTTTATATCCTTGGTTAGGTTTTTTTTTTTTTTTTTTTTTTTGAGACAAGGTCTTGCGCTGTGTCACCCAGGCTGGAGGGCAGTGGCCCAATCTTGGCTCATTGAAGCCTCTAGCTCCCAGGTTCAAGCAATGATCATGCCTCACCCTCCCGAGTAGCTGGGACTACAGGTGTGCGCCACCATGTCCAGCTAAGTTTTGTATTTTCAGTAGAGACAGGGTTTCACTGTGTTGCCCAGGCTGGTCTCAAATTCCTGACCTCAAGTGATCTCCCTGCTTCGGCCTCCCAAAGTGCTGGGGTTACAGGTATAAGTCACCATGCCTGGGCAATTATTGTATGTTTTAGAGACGGAGTCTTGCTCTGTCACTGAGGCTGGAGTGATCAGAGCTCACTGCAACCTCGAACTACTGGGCTCAAGGAGGGATCCTCCCATCTCAGTCTCCCAAGTAGCTGGGACTATAGACACATGCAACCATGCATAGCTTTTTTTTTTTAAATTTTTTTCTAGAGAAGAGGTCTCACTATGTTGACCAGGTTGGTCTCAAACTCCTGGCCTCAGGCGATCCCCCTCCCTCAGCTGGGATTACAGAGTATGAGCCACCACACCCAGCCCGTTTCCTATTACATTACTTTTTCCATTAATACAAGAATGATTCTGGAGCAACTCACCAGATGGCTTTTCAGGATCAAGTTCTTCGCAGAACTTCCAGAAGTGATAGAAATCTTCAGGTAAAGAAAGCTTATAATGATTTTCTATTTCTTTTCGAAGGTCACTGGCGACATCAGCTTCACAGAATTTACTTTTCTTCTCATCAACTGTTTTTTCACACTGAAAATTAGCCATAAACTTTAGTTCTCCAAATTATCTTTAGTAATTTTCAGTAACTCTCCTTGCATAACAGTATCACTCACTCTTGTTCACCCAGCTCTATGAAATACATGTGTTTTCCTTAAAACTCTCTAAATGGTATTTGAGTAAAATCTGGGAATTCATTTGGGCACAGGAAAAAACAGTAGTTTATATGGTGGTTAAGAGGAATCTACACAGCAAGTCCTTAAATATATTTTCGTAAGATAATGGAAAGCACAAAAAACAAAAAGGCAAAAAAAAAAAAAAAAAAAAGAAATAATAAAGAGCAGGAAGAGGGGAATAAAGAATTTTGCCCTCTTTTGGTTAAAGGTGTGAGTCTTTTAAACAGATTCATTGATCACACCAGAAACAGTCAGAAGTAACTGGATATAAGCAATTCATTAGTTAAAAAGCTGTTTCTCCATAAAAAAGGATGAGTTCATGTCTTTTGCAGGGACATGGATGAAGCTGGAAACCATCATTCTCAGCAAACTATTGCAAGGACAAAAAACCAAACACCACATGTTCTCACTCATAGGTGGGAATTGAACAATGAGAACACCTGGACACAGGAAGGGGAACATCACACACCGGGGTCTGTCGTGGAGTGGGGGAGGGGGGAGGGATAGCATTAGGAGATATACCGAATGTAAATGACAAGTTAATAGGTGCAGCACACCAACATGGCACATGTATACATGTGTAAAAAACCTGCACATTGTGCACATGTACCCTAGAACTTAAAGTATAATTAAAAAAAAAAAAAAGGCTGTTTCTTCAGCAACATCCAGAGTTGTATCTGAGCTATTCATTACCCAGCCTTAAAAACAGATACCTCCCTTTTGATTTTCCAAATAAAGAGGGAAAGTTGGGCGGGGTGGGTTTAAAAAATAATAATAATAAATAAAGAGGGAAAGTTAGTGACAATGTTAAACATCCACCGTTCCTAACAAAGCTAGCAGAATAGCACTAAACTCTAGGCCAAAAATCCAATTATTTCAGAAAAGGCCTTTAAATGCCAGGATTAAGTTACAATACTCATCTCTAGGACTCCCACAGTATAGGTTCATTATATAAGTATGCTAGGTTTTATAATGCCTACTAGATATTTGATAAATTTCTGTAAAGACAATATGCTTAATGGGAGGTTATGTATGTTTAGTTTACTAAGAAGCAATCTGTTTTTCTTTCTATGAACCTAGATTCTTTCTTTATGGATTGAGTTCTTTCCTTTCCTACCTAGACCAGTGGTTCTCAATCGGTGGTGATTTTGCCCCCCAGGGGACATCTGGAGACCTATTTAGTTGTCACCAGTCGGAAGAAGGGTGCTAGTGGGGCAGAGGCCAGGTATGCTCCATATCCTACAATGCCCAGGATAGGCATCCTCCACAAGGACTACTGGCCCCAAATGTCAACAGTGCTCAAGTTGAGAAATTCTGAGCTAGATGATTCTCATATTTATATTCTTTCATTTTTCCAGTAGTCTGAAGTTTATTGTTATGTCAGGTATCATTCAATGTCTACAAAATGTAATCGGATGACACAAGAATGGTCATGATGGCACTGATTCCAAGAGCAAACAAAACAGAACAAATGAAATACCTACTGTTAGGAGAATAGTTATAAGGCTTCCAAACAATAGACTATTACACTTAATACTACAGTTGACCTTGAGCAACAAGGGTTTGAATTTTGTGGACCCACCTATACATGAATTTTTTTTCCAACCAAATGCAAATAAAAAAATACAGTATTCTTGGGATGCAAAATCCACTTATAGAGGGGGCCAACTTTTCGTATACTCGGGTTCCACAGGAACAACGTTGGAACTTGGGTACACTCAGATTTGGGGATATATGGAAATGTGTTACTGCATACTAGACTACTAACTGTCTTCTTTGGCTAATGAGATGGATGGTTTGTTTTCTTGTTGCTTTAAAAATTAGTGTATGCTCGCCTAAGCTCCTGGAACCAATCTCTGTCGTGCACCGAATGGTTACTGTACGGCTACACAATATGGACCAATCTATATTATGTATTTTTAATGAGAAAAAAAGCCTTTGATCATATGCAGCATGATAGCCTTTTTATAAAGTTCAAAAACTAAGAATAAATATCGTTTAGGTATACACTCATAGAAGATAAGCCTAATTTTAAAAGGCAAGGGAAAACAAAATTCAGGATAGCTACATCAAACATAATTGACAGGAAGAAGTCAGGCTGAACCCATAGGAGAGGAACACATTTAGATGTAGAGCTGTTGTCTGTTTCAGCTTTGGGGTCGAGCAATGGGTTCACAGCTGTTTATTACTTAACATAAATAAGATCAAAGACAATCATGAATATAGTAACAGTTTATTATGCTAAGGATTATAATGTGTCTGATTTATAAAAAAAAAAAAAAAAAAACACGTTGAACAAAAAGGTCGTTGAAAAATGAATCCAGAAGTATCAATAACAGCAAATAGTAAAAATCATAGTAAAAACAAGTAGTAAGTCATACTTCTTGAGAACTTATTTTGTGCTATTTCACTGTTCTAAGCACCTTCTGTGGATTAACTCATTTAGTCCTCAACTGTCTCATAGCTAGATACTATTAACCTCATCCTACAGCTGAGGAAACTGACGTTAACTTCCCTATGTCCCTAACTAGGAAGTGGAAGAGAAGGGATTTAAACTCAGGTTTAAATCTGGCTCCACAGCAGATTCTCAACCACTTCACTATGTTGCTTCTCCAACAGCAAATATAGAACAGTAGGAACATATGAAGTCCTGAGCTATCCTGTCTTCTGTTTTTATAACAGTCTTTGTTCAGACTTTCAAAACTGGCTCCAACTGAAGATGTTAGAAAAGGCTGAATCACCTTGCTGAAAGGCAGTTTTGCATAATGGTTACGTTGCCCGGGTAGACTCCTGACTCCACTGATTTCCAATTTTACGCAAGTTACTTAACCTCTCTGTGTTTTGTTTTCTCATCTGCAAAAAAGGGCATACAGTGCCTATATCATAGGGTTGTTACAAGGAATGTTATTATATGTAAAAATACACAGGACAGTCCTAGCACATAATACACAAATGCTGGCCTTTATGGTTATAGTCTCTACAGACTCATCTTCATTTCTCGTATTGTATTTCTAGTTAAGCACATCACTCCACCAAAGCAGCTCTTCACTGCACCTTCAAAAAGAGAATTTTTTCAGCTGTGCCTTAACTCACACACTAGTTCAGCATCTCCATATCCCTAACAACTAGAATTTAGAACAGCTGTCCCCTTCGGAGGCTACTCTTCTTCTTACCCTGGTATTCCTAGAGTGCATGAGCCAATATGAAGAATGCCTATACGCATGGCCCTTTAACAGTTAATTAAGCCCTCGAAGACTGTCTCACCCTGTCCGATTTATGGCACTGCCAGAGGAATTTTTCTAAAACTTTAGTTATCACAAAGGCACTTCTTTCCTGCCTGATTCCCCTTATTGCTACTGTGGAGGTTACAGAACTTCCGAAATCGTAGTAAAGTACGAGAGAATGCACATACTTTCTCGTCCTCCCCTCTCAGTAGTGCTTTTATGATCAGGTCCCTCTTACTTTCCCATTTCCCTGGCTCTAGCTAAGCCGAACGCTCCGCTTTGCCCAAACATCTCCTACGGTTTTTTGTCTCAAAATCTTATTCATCTGCCTTCAAAACCCTTTTTCAAAGACTTGTCTTAAAAGTCTTCTTTAACACCCCCTGGGACTTGTTAAATCCTCCTTCAATGTTTCCATAGCACTTTTTACACACTAGCTTTATAATCCCAAACAAAAAAGTAACAGTAGAATGCGTATTCGCTTGTGTCCCTCCTCCCCAGGCCGGGGGCTCTACAAGGAGCAGGGGCAGGCGGGTTGACCCCGAATCCGCAGCGTCCCGCACAATGTCTAGAATGCAATCGGTTCCCCATCAATCTGGTTGGGCGCATGAATGAACCGCCGGCTGGCTTAATCCGTTTCCCCAGGAAATGCGCCAAGAGGAGCTGGGCAGAAGACGCAGAGGCGCTACTTTCCTTGTCCAACCCCCTGCAGGGCGCGAAACAGCGGCCCTGGGCAGGGTCCCCGCAGCAAACCGCAGCCCCCAGACACACAGCAAGCTTAATAATCACTGGATGAATGAAACGCGCTGCCTCCTGGCTGTCACCCAAAGCACCCCGCGCAGCCCGCACAGCCTTTCCGGCAGTACCTGCGGCCCCTCCCCGCCGGGCCTGCGCTTCCCGCCACCACCGACCATTCTGCAGCTGCAGCGCCAGCCGAATTCCCCGATACGCGGCCGTTTCCGAGCGCCCCCAACTGCTTCCGGGTTCAAAAGCCTCCAATCCGAATCTCAGCGCCGCCAGGGCGCGCCAATTTAGGGGAAAGGCTCCGCCCATTCCCCGCCCCCTGAAACCTGGCGCTGGGCGCATTGAGGCCCCGCACACTCCCCTAATGGGCGCGAGAAAGGAGCGTCTTCTGTCCGCGTAGTCTGCATCTAGGCTTTCAGGAGCATCTTCCAGGGTCTCTCCAGAGACTCCTAGACTACTGAATCTGAATCCGTTAGAGTGGTCCAACCTTCCTCTTTAGGTGTCTACTAGAGGCAAGTTTGGATGTATGCGGCTGTCCTCAATACAGCCCCTTCCTTGTTTTTTCTTCATTTATATTTACTTAAAATATTAATCCTCTTCTCTTTCTCCTCCATCCCTCTCTCTCCCCTACTTTACGGTTATTGGCTTACACTAATTCAATCCCGATTATCTCCAAGAAGGAAATCAATGTCTGTCGGTCTCTGTCTCTGTACCGTCGTCTTCTCGGTACAATTTGGACTGTTTTTTCTCTACACCCCTGATATGCAAAGTGTAATACCTGAACTCAGCATCCTGAGGGAATTTGTTAAAAACGCCAAATCTCAGGCCCTACCCAGACTTACTGAATCAGTATCTGCATTGCAACAAGATCCCCTGGTAATTCCTATGCACATCAAAATCTGGACGGCACAGCTCTCAACTGATGTCCTTGGGCCTCCTTCACATCCATCGTGGGAAGGTCTTATTCCTCATTTCTGAGATGAGTTCTCTGTTTCCTGAATCTGTGTCTTCCTTTTTCTTGACTATTATCCTCATGTTGTGGAACATAGCCGCCAATAGCTCCTTAAGGGAGGTTGCTGCCAGGTCTTTTTTCCCACAGAGCCTGCATGTCTGGAACTGTTTTTATTCTGGCTGAGCACAGAGTTCTAGGTTGAAAATAATTTTCACTCGGAGTATTGGAGGGCTTGCTCCACAATATTTTAGCTTCCAGAATTGTTGAGAAACTCTACGTCATTATATTTCCTTCTCCTTCACAGGTCACTAAATTTCTTGATATGTAAACCGCTTTCGTTTCTGTTTTGTTTTGTCTCAAGAAGCTTTAGGATCTTTTCTTTATTCCCGGTGTTCTAAGACACAATCTAGTGTCTTGGTTATGGGTCTTTTCTCATTCCTTTTGATCAGTTTTTCGATCCTGAAACACATGTTCTTCAGTTATGGGAATTCTTCTGGTATTATTTATTTCATCATTCCTTCTACCCACCCCCTTATTGTATCTCTTCTTTTTTGAAATTTGTTATTTAGATCGTGGACCTTCTTGGCTGATGTTTTTTCTTACCTGTCTGTCCTATTTTCTATGTCTTCATCTTTTTATTCTACTTTCTCTGTGACTTTTTCAACTTAATTGGACAAATGACTATCATATTACTTTCTTTATCATACCTTTATTCCTAAGTGCTCTTAATTCTCTGTTCTTTTATAGCATTACATTATTTTTCATGAATATAGCTCCTTTTATTTTTGAATATGTCAATTATAGGGTTTTTAAAAAATGCTTTCTACATAACTCTGCATTGACTTTGTTTCTTTTGAGTCTTTCTTGGCTGTTTGTTTGCTTATATTTGGTCCCTGTTGTTTCTGCTAGAGACATTCTTCATCTTGTGTGGTGATCCTTGCTGTCAATTTATATGTAAAATGAGGCTCTGAAAGAGTGCTTTGGGGACATAGGCAAGGCTTGTTCACTGCTGGACAAGGTGTAAGATGATAGGGCAAGGATCAGCTGTTTACTTTCTTCTAGAGATTAATCTTCTAATTACTCGCTTTGAGAATATACAGACTTCTTGGAGCCCAAGAAGGAGCGGGAAGGAGGCTGAGAGTCTTAATAATTTCATTATATGCACTGTATTAGTCAGGGTTCTCCAGAGAAACAGAACGAATAGATATCTACTTATCTATATCTATACCTATAACTCTATCTATCTATCTATTAGCTCATGTGATTATGGGGGTTAAGAAGTGATGGTGTAGATTCCAGTTCGAGTTTGAAGTCCTGCAAACCAGGATCACCAAGGGCAGGAAAAGATCAAAGATTCAGTTTAAGAAAGAGAGAGAGAGTGAGTGAGAGAGAGTGAATCCTCCCTTCCTCTACCTTTTTGTTTTATTCAGACCCAAATGGATAAGATGATGCCCACCCACACTGGTGAGGGTAATCTCTTTTACTCAGGGCCCTCACAGACACTCAGAAATACCGTTTAACCAGGTATCTGGGCATCCTGTGGTCCAGTCGAGTTGACAGATAAAATTAACTCTCCACCGGGTGTGGTGGCTTATGCCTGTAATCCCAGCACTTTGGGAGGAGGCCAAGGTGGGTGGATCACTTGAGGTCGGGAGTTCGAGACCAGCCTGGCCAATGTGGTGAAACCCCATCTCTACTAAAAATACAAAAAATATCCAGGCATAGTGGCATGTGCCTATAGTCCCAGCTACTTGGGAGGCTGAGATACAAGAATCACTTGAATCCCGGAGGCGGAGGTTGTGGTGAGCTGAGATCACACCACTGCACTCCAGCCTGGGTGAAGTGAGACTCCGTCTCAAACAAAAATAAAATAAGATTTAATTATCATGCATACCTTCACTTAACACCACTGTTTCATAATAGCATCTTTACCTTTAGCTGTGTCTGGTGTCCCTGAATCCATATTCTGGTTCCATATCTCCCAAAAGAAACAATCTTCAGGTTGGGAATGAAGGATAGAGAATGTTTCCCTAACTTTGCCGGGGGAGGAAATCTTAGGAGTCTTAACTGCTTCTGGGACTTTTAATGGTCTCTTTTCAGCTCAACCCACTGAAGACGTATAGTACTTCCAAATCCTGAGCCATTGTGAGGTTCTGCAGTGTCAGTGAGCTTACTTCCAGGCATCACCTCTGAAAAACTTGGGTTACAGTTTTCTCTGGGAAGTCCATATGTTCGCCAGTATATTAGCTCCCTAAAGCTGCCATTACAATTACCACAAACTGGGTGGCTTAAAACTATGGAAATGTATTCCCTCACAGTTTCAGAGGCTAGAAATAAAAAATCAAGGTGTCAGGAAGTTGATTCCTTCTGGGGACTCTGAGGGACAATCTGTACCATGCCTTTGCTTTAGCTTCTGGTGACTGCTGGCAGTCCTTGGCGTTCCTTGGCTTGCAGATGAATCACTCCAATCTCTGCCTCTGTCATAACGTGTTCTCCCTGAGCATCTGCCTGTGTCTAACTCTCTCTTTTTGTAAGGACAGCAGTCCATTAGATTAGGGCCCACCCTAATCCAGTATCAGTATCACTTTATCTTTTTTTTTTTTTTTTTTGAGATGGAGTCTCGCTCTGTTGCCCAGGCTGGAGTGCAGTGGTGCCAGCTCGGCTCACTGCAACCTTTGCCTCCTGGGTTCAAGCAATTCTCCTGCCTCAGCCTCCCGAGCAGCTGTGACTACAGGGTCCCGCCACCACGCCCGGCTCACAGCAACCTCTGCCTCCTGGGTTCAAGCAATTCTCCTGCCTCAGCCTCCTGAGTAGCTGGGACTACAAACATGTGCCACCATGCCCGGCTAGTTTTTATACAAAATACGTTTTTTAGAAAAAAAATTTTATTTTCTTTTTTTTGAGACTATTGCCCGTTCTGTTGCCCAGGCATGCACCACGAGGCCCAGTTAATTTTGTGTTTTTACTAGAGACAAGGTTTCACCATGTTGGTCAGGCTGGTCTTGAACTCCTGACCTCAAGCAATCCACCTGCCTCGGCCTCCCAGAATGCTGGGATTACAGGTGTGAGCCACCACACCTGGCCGTCACTTTAGCTTCTTTTGATCCATTCACACAGACCCTATTTCCAAATATGGTCACAGTCAATGTATCTTTTGGGGAGATGCAACTCAACCCACATCAACTGATGTCTAAACTTTTGTGGCATTTTTCTGTTGTCTCTTCTCCTCCTTTCTTTGTTTCTATGAGTATATGGTCCCTCTGTCCCCTTTTTAACCTTCTTTATCTTTGTTTTAGTGAGGCTTCTTAAGGAGTGGAGGAACATGGATGTTTTCAAGGTATGTTAAGTATGTTAACTGGAGGATTTATTATTGCTATTTTTTGGTTGAATAACACCAGGTTGGCAGTTGTAACCTGTAAAACTGCACTTATTATACACAATTTCAAGTTCAGAACTAAAACTTTGCTCTGAATAATAATGTGTAACCATCTTTTATAGAATGTGAATGAAATTTCTATTTTAATTCAAACATTTGACATTTAATATATTTTCTCCTATTCATATGTTTACTCCACAGTGATTTTGAAGGAATGGGTAGAGTTGACCAAATTTGGTATATTCAGGATATCAGTGTCTGTCATTTTGAAACAAAGTTATTATTAATAAATGTTTTATATCTAATACTTACTATGCAATAGAACTGTTCTTTTTAAATATTTTTAATTGACAGATAATTGTGTATATTTATAGAATACAATGTGGTGTTTTGATATATAAATACACACATACACTGTGGAATTATTATATCAAGCTAATTTACATATTCATTACATGAAATACTTACTATTTTTTGGAGTGAGAACATTTCAAATCTACTCTTCTAACAATGTTGAGATATGTAATACATTATTATTAACTATGGTCACTATGTGGTGCAATACATCTCAAAAACTTATTCCTTCAGTCTAACTAAAACTTTGTACCCTTTGATCAATATCTCTGCAGTTCCCACTTCCAACCCCCAGCCTCCGGTAACCACCATTCTACTCTCTACTTCTGTAAGTTCAACTTTTTGATTCCACACATAAGTGAGATTATGCAATATTTGTGTCTCTGTGACTGGCTTATTTCACTTAGCATGATGTTCTCTAGTTTCATCTACGTTGTCAAAAATGACAGAATTTCCTTTGTTAAGGCTGAATAGTATTTCATTGTATATGTACCACATTATCCATTCATCTGTTGATGGACACTTATGTTGGCTGTTGTGAATAATGCTGCAATGGACGTGGATGCTGAGATATCTCTTTAACATGTTGATTGCAATTCCTTTGTGTATATACTCAGGAGTGCAATTGCTGGATCATATAGTAGTTCTATTTTTAGTTTTTTGAGGAACCTCCACACTGTTTGTCATAATGGCTGTGTTAATTTACACTCCCACCAACAGCGTACAAGGGTTCCCTTTTTCTTACCTTCTCACCAACCCTTGTTATCTTTGATAATGTCTATTGCTATTGTAATAGGTGTCAGGTACTATCTCATTGTGGTTTAATTTGCATTTCTCTGATAACTAGTGATGTTGAGCATTTTTGAATAAACCACAATAGTACTAAGTGCTTTGCTAAGACTAACTCATTTAAGCCACATACCAGTCATGTGAGGTAATTTCTATTTCTACTCCCATTTTACAGATGAGGCAGCTAACATTCAAAGAGGTTCAGGGAATTGTCCAAAGTCACACAGCAAGCTCTGGAGGTGGGATTCTAACCTGAATAGTCTATCCTTTCAGAGTACTTTCAACGCTATGCAATACTGTCTCTCTAGGAATCAGCCAGATTGAATAAGGTCTGTAGTTCACAGAGCCACTTACATTTTTAATCCTAGTTTAATTAACTTAGGAAATTTGTATCTAAAGGATGCATCTTAAAAAAAAAAAAATAGAGACAGGGTCTCACTATATTGCCCAGGCTGGCCTCAAACTCCTGGGCTCGAAGCCATCCTCCCACCTCAGCCTCCCAAAGTGCTGAGATTACAGGCATGAGCCACCATGTCCTGCCAGGATACATGGGTTTTACTGTATCCTCTGAACCTCCCTTTAATCAAGAGAGTGGACAAAACTGTGGGTCCCTTATTTTCAAAATGGCCAGTAAAAGAGGAAATAAGGATATGCAATGCTGAATTATTCTGCTGCCCTCTTTGAGTTGATTGGGGACCTCTTCGTCACTACTTTGGAAAGATAACTTACCTTCTCTTATCCACTAGGGCCAACTGGAGCTTTTCTCATGTCTTTATTGTTGCTGGGAAATTTTCAAATAAAATTCACTGGTAGTGGTTTGAAATTGCAGAATTTTTAGCCTCCCAATGTTTTGTTTTCCTCTAGTGAGTCTGACATAAATAATATCCTCTTTTGAGATTTGTATCTTTGAAAGACATTTTTTTTTAAGTTTCTCAGTGAAACAAATAAAAAATTAGAAAGTGGCTGGACGCAGTGGTTCACGCCTGTAGTCCCAACACTTCGGGAGGCCGAGGCAAGTGGATTACCTGAGCTTAGGAGTTCGAGACCAGCTTTGGCAACATGGCAACACCCTGTCTCTACTAAAAGTACAGAAATTATCTGGGCATGGAAGCACATGCCTGTGCTCCCAGCTACTCAGGAGGCGTAGGTGGGAGGATCGCCTGAGCCCAGGAGGCGGAGGTTGCAGTGAACCAAGATTGCACCACTGTACTCTAGCCTGGGTGACAGAGTAAGACCCTGTCTTGAAAGAAAGAAAGAAAAAATTAGAAGGATATCAGTTTTATTAGAAAAAATAAAATAAAAGTATTTTAAAAATTGCCAGTTTCCCTAGAATTAAGCCATAATATGTCCATAGCTTTGTATCAGATTGCTGACTTTGCTTGGGGAGAAAATTGTATTTGTTTGCATTATTTTTCCTTTTTTGTCAAATCTGGGGTGACACAGTTGTCGTCAATATACTTTTAAATCTATGTCTTCATTGGGAATGATGCTAGTGAGCTTATGTGGAAAAATTATCTGTATGAAAGCAGAATTGATTGGTGATTGCCAGAACCTTTGATTTTCCCTTAATAATTATAATAAGATACCTTAAAATATGTGTTTTTATAGAAATCCATGTCAAACAAGATACATAGAATGTAATTCTGTAGAATACTAATAAATGAGAATTCAGATGTGGGCTACCAGAACTACAGAGTGACAAGTAAAGTAAGTGAAATGTAAGGGTGCCATGTGTCGATGTTCTCAAACCAAATAAAATGCTAAAAAAGAAAAGGATCCTAATCACAATACAGATTTAGAGAACACACAACAATAGTAGCTATGAAGTGTATATCTTTTAGATCTAAAAGTTACTGGATTTGCTATGTAGGCGGTAGTCCTTGGTGAAACATGGATTAATAAAAGAAAGTGGAAGCAAGAATTCCTATGTATTCTTTAAGAGTGTCTGATTCTAGCATTCATCTAAATTTAAGCTCTAGATCAAAGCGAGTATTTTAGACTTGGCGTGGTGGCTCACGCCTGTACTCTCACCACTTTGGGAGGCCTAGGTGGGCGGATCACCTGAGGTCAGGAGTTCAAGACCAGTCTGGCCAACATGGGGAAACGCTGCCTATAAAAACTACAACAATTAGCCGGGTGTGATGCCTTCTGCCTGTAATCCCAGCTACTTGGGTGACTGAGGCAGGAGAATCACTTGAACCTGAGAAGCAGAGGTTGCAGTGAGCTGAGATCGCACCACTGCACTCCAGCCTGGGCAACAGAGCAAGACTGTCTAACAAAAAAAAAAAAAAAAGAATATTTTTAAAAGGAGTTTTTTTCTTTTCAATCTTTGTATACTTTGAAGGCCATAGGTGTCATAGCTAGCTTCTTAAGCATTTCTTTCTGCATTTGTCATGACAGCTGCTGAAAATTAAAGACGAGACAGGAAGCCACTTAGGATCACAGGACTTGGAGTGTAGCCAGACACTCAGCATTAACGTGTGTTAAGGGCAGGATAACTGCAGAGAGTAGCACATGTGTAAGGAATTACAGGCTTTGCCAATTGAATTTCTAAGGTTCTAAATGATGGAAGTCATTCACTCTGGCAGTCAGGATTGAGCTGAGTCCCTGTGACTCACGCTGTTGGCCACCCCTGGAGGATAAATCAGCTTTGAGAAGGCCCAGAGCCCCCACAGCATTATGATTCTGATTCCCAAATACGCTGTAAAATAGGACTTCTTTTAGGGGCTGTTGATAGTGGGGGACCTAATTAGGGAGATATGGGTGATTGTATTGTAGAAGAAACAGATTTGGGAAGGATATATTTGTTGTCTAAATTGTTGTATTAAAAGTCAGCAGAAGCTTCAGGCAGAGCTGATCCCACACAGTTGTTACTGGTGGACTGCAAATGAGCTGTAGCATTAATCTTTGACATCACACTCTTGGCCTTACCTTTGGCCACTTTGACTCTGTCAAATTATACCGCTAAATGGTGATGAAACTGATCTGCCCAATTCAGCTTAATCCAGATCAGTTACCCTGGGACCATGTAACCTTTAGTTAGCACTAGCTGGATGATCCAAACATATCTTTGAAAGGCCCCAGAGGTTCCCAGTCTTCATATTTACAGTGGATGAAAAGTCCAGCTGATTCACCAATTCATTTCTTTTCCTACCACAATTTCTTAGAATCTAACTCTGAGCACAAACTGGCACATAATGGGTGCTCAGTAAATATTAATTGACTTATCGACCTCTTTAATGAATAGCAGTCACCATCAGTAGTTACTTGCCCATCCTTTCATCCATTCAGTCATTTGTTCATTCAAAACATTTATTAAGTCTCAATTATGTGTCAGAACTATGTTAGGCACTGGAAAGACCAAGATGACATGGTTGCTATGTTCCAGGAGCTTATAGTGTACCGAGGAGTCCTATAAATGTACAGTCAGTACTCCTGCTAGTCACATAGAAGCGGTGTAAGAATTATGCACACTCCAACCTTCCAGACACATTGCTCTAGAGTAGTCTCTTTAAAAAAACTGATCTAATCATTTTACTCTGTGACTGTCACAGAGTTGATCAGAACAAAAATTCTGAACGACTAGTGTTACCACCAGGAAATAAGAAATGACAACAAAGGGCAATACGGTAGAGAACAAGCTCAGTTAATATGAGGAGTTTGCTAGGTGATGTTACAAGGGAACATCAAAAGCAGCAACTGAGATCAAGATCATGGAAAATAGCCAAGGAAACAGGAGCTGGGAATGTAGGGAGCAGTTACTAGCAGGATCCAACAGGATATTACTATTGAGTAATTGCCTTATACAAGGTCATTCTCCTCACCCTCCAAGTTATGGGTTTAATTTCTGAATATAAAGTTATACATTAATTTTAGGGCTGGGTGCAGTGGGTCATTCCTGTAATCCCAGCAGTTTGGGAGGCTGAGGTGGGAGGATCACTTAAGTCCAGGAGTTCGAGACCAGCCTGGGCAACATAGCAAGACCCTGTCTCTATAAAAAGTAGTAATAATTTTAGAAAATTTGAATAGTATCTAAAAATAAAAAGAAAATTAATTATATTATGCCGCCTAGATGCAACCTCAGACAAGATTTGGTATATTCAGTGTTTTTCTACATGTATCTTATTATAGTTTGTTAAATGAAATAATGCTGCACATAAAATTTTGTAACAGGCCTTAAAAAGTAAGCTTTATAACAAATAAACATTGTAAAAATGCTTCATCAATATTTTAATGGCTACATAAATATGCCATTGGACAAATGTTTGGTAAAGTAATTAACTGTTCTCGTAGTCATAAGTTTTTACTATGTGTCATAACTATTTATTGCTGTATATAACTTTATGGTCAACGTCTTTGTACATAAAGTTTTAAAAAATATTGTGGGATATTACCTTTGTTTAAAGTATTAGAGGAACTGCTGGCTCCACAGACAGGAATAAACTTACTGTCATAATCCATATTCCCAAATTGCTTTGTAAACAAGGCAGTTTGAAATTGAAACAAGGCCGGGCGCGGTGGCTCAAGCCTGTAATCCCAGCACTTTGGGAGGCCGAGACGGGCGGATCACGAGGTCAGGAGATCAAGACCATCCTGGCTAACACGGTGAAACCCCGTCTCTACTAAAAATACAAAAAAAAAAAAACTAGCCGGGCGAGATGGCGGGCGCCTGTAGTCCCAGCTACTCGGGAGGCTGAGGCAGGAGAATGGCGTAAACCCAGGAGGCGGAGCTTGCAGTGAGCTGAGATCCGGCCACTGCACTCCAGTCCGGGCGACAGAGCGAGACTCCGCCTCAAAAAAAAAAAAAAAAAAAAAAAAGAAATTGAAACAAAACAATGTACCACATTGTGACTACAGTTAAGAATATTGTATTGCATATTTAAAATTTGCTAGGAGGGCAGATCTTACATGTTCTAACCACACACACACACAAAGGTACTATGTGAGGTGATGCTATGTTAATTAGCTTGGTTATGGTGATTATTTCACAAAAATTATGTATGTTAAAACATCAAGTTGTACACCTTAACTATTTACAATTTTTATTTGTCAATTATATCTCAATAAGGCGGGGGGAGGATAGTAAAATACAAAGTTTTTAAAATAAATAGAGATGAAGTAAAAAGAGTATATGTTATTTTCCCACTGGCATGAGTTAAGGGCACTGCTACTTGGGAATGACCTACACATGGTAGGATAAAAAAGTCAGGGCTTGTCTGATTTATCTCCATTCTATTTGTCTTCAGCCCTTTCAGAGTTATAACCTAAAGGTCAGGTTTTAAAAAATGCACTGGACAAAGGATTGGCAAACCCACGTTCTAGTCCCATCGTTGCATTTGTCTGCACAGAAGTCTTGAGAAATCACTCAATTGTTCTGAAACAGTTTCTCAAACTGTAAAATAAAGATGTTGGAAAAGAAGAAAAGAAACTGGAATGAAAATGTGTTTTTATCAGTTAGAAGCAGTACTGGAGAGTGCTTTTCAAAATAGCATTGTCATGAAATGCAATCTTTACTAATTGTTTCGTTTAGTATTTCTTTCCAGGTTAAACAGTGAGATGGCTATTTTGTGCTCAGCTTTCCTTAGCATGAATTTGTGTTAGGTAGGATGCGATTGTCTAGCCAGGGACTTTATTTCCCAGCCTACCTTGCATCCTGATGCAGCCACATGATGAACTGTTGCTGATGGAAAGTAAGTAGGAGAGATGCGTGTCACCTCTGGGCCAGGTTTTCTCAAGAAGCAAGGGTGACTTCACTTTCTCTCCCTCCTCTGCCAGCTAGATAAAGGGGGCTCTGAGGCTCTTGGGATAACAGAGCCAAAGTTAGAAGGAAACTGAGCCTCTACTGGCATACAGAGGAAGGCCACCTGACAATCCACAACAGCTGAATTGACTGGACTTCTTTATGAGCAAGAAATCAACTTTTACTATATTAACCCACTAGAAATTAACGTTGGTATTCATTGATTATATTAATAATAGCTAGCATTGTCCTTTTCAATATAGGAATCCACATAAGATTATCAGATAAGGAAGGCAGCATGCTCTCCTCTTTTAAATTTAATTGTGGAAGCCATATATATATATGTTGCAATGAATATTAATGATTTGATATATTACTTAAAAATTAAGAATAAAATAGTTGCATAACACCAATCAGCACATTTTTATCCATCCATCTACCCGCCCAGCCATCATTTAACAAATATTCACTGGTGGTCACTTACGTGTGAGGCGTTTTGTTGGTCTCTATAAATTCCAAAATCATTTAGCCACTGTATACCACCCTACCTAGAATCAATGGTAGTCTGCTCCAAACAGATTTATCAGGCGCTCTTTTTTGGGGAAGGAGATAAGATTTCAAAATTATTCATGCACTTTTCTACCTGCTACAAGAGGGTGAGACAGAGGGTAGCAATTACACATAAAGACAGTGTATGGGAAGGGGATTCCATGGGCAGGAACAAACCAGGACATTATCAGGGTGGTCCATGGAATCTTTGAGCCAAGGGAAATAAGAAAACGTCATTAGACAGTGAGTCAAGATTGAGAGATATGTAGAAAATTAGGTAAGAAGTGGGTCATTGAAGCTCTGCTGTAAATGTATGAGCAGATCCTTGAATGCTTCTGCTATGGTCTGAATTTGTTTCCACAAAAACTCATGTTGAAATTTGACCCCCAGCATGATGGTGTTGGGAAGTGCAGCCTTGGAGTGGTTTGGGTTATGAGGGCAGATCCCTCATGAATGGGTTGGTGCTGTTCTTGCAGTAGTGAGTAAGTTCTCACTCTCTAAAGACTGGATCAGTTCTCATGGGAATTTTCCCACCAAAGTGGGTTGTTATAAAGTCAAGAGGTAGCCTTTGGGTTTGTCCTCTTCACACATTTTGCTCTTCCCTTGACCTTCTATATATATATAAAACATGGTGATGTTATAGTGCAGCACCAGATGCCAGGCCTCTGTGCTTGAACTTCCCAGCCTGCAGAACCATGAACCAAATTAACCAAATTAACCTCTTTTCTTTGTAAATTACCCGGTCTCAGGTATTCTGTTATACAAACACAAACAGACCAAAATAGCTCCTTGACAGACAAGATAGAAGAAATCTGGTTTTTAACAAGGAGCAATCATCAAATAAGGCAAGTTTAGAACAGTATTTTTTTTCCGTTCTTACTTTCTGCTTTTGAGCTGTGTCTTAGATAAATAGAGGCCTGCCAGATAAATTATTACTGGATAAATGACAGACTGTTTTCCTATTTTACATTTGGAAAATTAGAGTCATGGAAATAGGTGGTTTTGCTTTTTTAAGGTACATCTGTTTTCCCACTGCTGACATAACTTCTAAATTTCAGATCTTTTTCTTTGGTAAACTACACTATGAAATTGATGAAAATGGCTTTATCAATAGCTTCAGATGCTATCTGCAAAATAAAGAGGTAAACTCTGTTCCTTTGATCTTCAGGCATTATTTTCTTTCAGAGGAAATATATGTTTGTCATAGGGCTACTTATTCCCTGGACTCTTAGAAGGAAGGCACATTGTCATGGTGACAGCTACAGAACAGCTGCTGCTTTTTTATTTGTTTTTAGAAGAGGACAACACACTTAGTTTTATTTCAATCAAGTCACAGCACTTCCTTTTCCAACTGCTACAAAGTACATCTACAATATTCTATTACAGATCCACTTTAAAAAGGTTTCCTGTGACATTACAGCAAGCCTCTTTTTTCAAACGGGAATAATCTCAAATTCTCCCTCATATAAAACTAAAAACTCCATTCCAGTAAATGGTAAATACATAAAAATTACAGTAAGCCAGACACTTAAAAGGATAGCCAAGAAGTCTTCCAGCGGTTTATTAGAAAGAATGTAGACATTTAAACAAATCCCCACTGTCATGAACATAAATTGAGGTTACACACATGTATGTTTGAGGTTGCAATGAGCCGAGATTGCACCACTGCACTCCAGCCTGGGTGACAGAGTGAGACTCTGCCTTAAAACAAACAAACAAACAAAAACCCACAAAAAAAAAAAAAAAAAAGGAAACAAAAGCGTATCCCAAAGTGATGTTGGTATTACATAGATCTCAAAACCCAGAGAAGTTTGATAGCTCTTCATTTCCTAGTACATCACTAATGACTCATTGTCATTAGTTTGCAACTGGTCTGAAATGCTCCCAGAGCTCTCTGGGATACTAGAAGTAAATAGTTGCAGGTTTCAGTAGAACTAGAAATAACTTTTCTCCTCCTCCTCCTCCTCCTCCTCCTCCTCCTCCTCCTCCTCCTCCTCCTTCTTCTTCTTCTTCCTCCTCCTCCTCCTCCTCCTCCTCTCCTTCTCCTTCTCCTTCTCCTTCTCCTTCT
>NC_045436.1:19820859-19931315 GCF_002776525.5 Piliocolobus tephrosceles | reverse complement strand
TTCAAGCGATTCTCCTGCATCAGCCTCCCAAGTGATGGGGATTATAGGCACCTGCCACCACTCCTGGCTAATTTTTGTATTTTTAGTAGAGACAGGGTTTCACTGTGTTGGCCAGGCTGGTCCCGAACTCCTCACTTCAGGTGATCTGCCTGCCTCGGCCTCTCAAAGTGCTGGCATTACAGGCATGAGTCGCCATGCCCAGCCATATTTTTTAAATACGTGAAACACACTTTAAAGAATGCGAAATCAAAATAGTCCTTCAGGGCAAACCTTCAAGCAGGTATTTAATTGGCCTGATATTTGAGTTTGTGTTCTGAGTCATTTTGGCCTTGAAGGGGGAGAGAAGAGAAATTTAATAGTAGAGGGCGCCTTTATCTTCTGTATTCCCACCTACCTACACACACATGTATGTTTGTACATATTTAAACGTTATTCTCACAATTCTGCAAAGCTGCTAGCTCCATTTTACAGAGGAATATTTTAAGAAACACCCCAGGCCGGGTGCAGTGGCTCATGCCTGTAATCCCAACACTTTGGGAGGCTGAGGCAGGTAGATTGCTTGAGGCCAGGAGTTTGAGACCAGCCTGGCCAACATAGTGAAACCCTGTCTCTCCTAAAAATACAAAAATTAGCTGGGCATGGTGGTGCGTGCCTTTAATTCCAGCTACCTGGGAGGCTAAGGCACAAGAATTGCTTGAGCCCGGGAGGCAGAGGTTGCAGTGAGGCGAGACTGCACCACTCCACTCCAGCCTGGGTGACAGAGTGAGACGCTGTCTCAAAAACACGTGCGCGTGCGTGCACACACACACACACACAAAGAAAACAAAAACAAAAACATACCCCAAAGTGAGGTTGGTATTACACAGATCTGAAAACCCAGAGAAGTTTGATAGCTCTTTATTCCCTAGTACATTGGTGATGACTCATTGTTATGAGTTTGAAACTGATCTCAAATGCTCCCAGAGCTCTCTGGGATACGAGGAGAGCATATCCTGAGCTTTTTTTAAGGGAGCTAGTCAAACCCCTGCTCGGAAACAGGGTTGGACAGTTTTGACAATGGCAGATCACAGGTGAAAGCTCTGAAATTTATATCTCCTGTCAAGATACCCCTGCTGCCATCGCTAGATTTGCATTTCTATTACATGGTGACCAAATGGACTCTTATTTTTTTTCTGGTAACCAGAACTTGCTGGTGGGCATGTATCCTTGGTACGAGTCACTGTCACCTCTGGTTATAGCAGTGGAGCAAAGTGGTAATGGGAAAATTCCTAGGTTTTTGGCCTGAGCAAAAGGGTGGATAGAGGTAGATGACAGGTGGGGAATGCAGGGAGAGGAGCAGGGAGAGTTTAGGCAAAAGAGCTAGCATGTGGGCCTACATGTGGGAGTATGGCACTTTCAAAGTAATAAGTGAGCTCTGGAGAAATGCCTCACCCTAGGACGTAGTATGTGGGCAACCGAGGAGGTTTAAGAACCAAGTTCAAAAGAGGCCTCCAGAGATTCATCTAGAGAATCAAGCACTGTGGGATTCCCACATCTAAAAATGTTGCCTTCATCCATCCATTCGTTCAGTAAACATTTAGCAGTGCAGGACTAGCATGGTTTGAGGAGGGATGCCCTGGATTTGGAGACCTTGACATGTAACTAGAGAAAACATTGGAATTCTGGGCTGTGGTGGGAACTACCTCCTGACAGGTAACTCCCTGCCAGAGTCAGCAAACTAACATCTGTCTTTTTTCTAACATTTGTATCATATGGAATCACAACTTTTTTTTTTTTTTTTTGGAGACAGAGTCTTGCTCTGTCGCTCAGGGTGGAGTGCAGTGATACATTCTTGGCTCAGTACAACCTCTGCCTCCCAGGTTCAAGTGATTCTCCTGTCTCAGCCTCCTGAGTAGCTGAGACTACAGGCACCCACTATCACACCCGGCTAATTTTTGTATTTTTTGCAGAGATGGCGCTTCACCATGTTGGCTAGGCTGGTCTGGAACTCCTCACTTCAGGTGATCCACCTGCCTCGGCCTCCCAAAGTGCTGGGATCACAGGTGTGAGGTAATCACATTTTATACTCCCTTCAAAATACAAGTGTGTGAAGGAACTGGTGTTTTAATCCAAGAGTGTAAGAATGATTTCAAACAAATCACGCCCTTTACAAATCAACAAGAAACTACATAAATTTAAAACTTTATTTTGTGGACACTTCCCATTTACTCTCTGTTTTTAGAAAATGGTTAGCCATGGCCAAGCATGATGGCCCACACCTGTAATCCCAGCACTTTTGGAGGCTGAGATGGTGGATCACCTGAGGTCAGGAGTTAAAGATCAGCCTGGCCAAGGTGGTGAAACCCCGTCTCTACTAAAAATAACAAAATTAGCCAGGCATGGTGGTGCAGCCTGTAATCCCAGCTACTCCGAGGCCAAGGCAGGAAAATCGCCTAGAACCCGGGAGGCAGAGCTTGCAGTGAGTCGAGATTGTGCCACTGCAGTCCAGCCTGCTGGGTGACAAAGACTCTGTCTCAAAAAACAAAAACAAAAACAAAAAAACAGACTCTTTTATGTTTATTTCATTCATGTTTATAAATGTACAGCTTAGGCATAATACAAGCCTTTGTTTTGTCTTTTCCCCACTTGCTCATATTACAAATGACACTGTCTTCCTCCATTGTCCTTTGTGGCGGTGCAGTTAGATGTCCCCGCTCTGGTATGAGCAGGCCAGGGTTCAAATGCTGCCTTTGTTGCATACCAACTGCAGCTCTGGCATGTAAGATGGTAAAAAAACAAACAAAACACCACCTGCACAGGACAGTTGTGAGGATTAATGAGATAATGTCAGTTTAAGTGCTCCATAACTTGGGCTGTTTCTGAGTTTATCACGAAACCCCTTATCACAAACAGTTTGTCTCCTTAATCTTTTTTCTTCCTTTCCTGCTTCAATATATCATATGTCTCTGGCAAACCCATACTCTTGGCCGACTAGGTGGTTGGATCTTGGCCCCTTCTCTAAGGCTTTTCTTGCAGGTTCCCCCTGCCTATTTATGGGTGGTATAAAAGTTATTGCGATTTTTGTCATTAAAAAAAAAAAAAATCGCAAAACCGCAATTCCTTTTGCACCAACCTAATAGATGCTCCAGGCTGAGCTGGGAGGTGTTGGGGTGCACACAGGGAGAGGAGAACAGACTGGCCTGAAGGTCGAGAGCGCAGGCCCGGCAGGGTCCACCCAGACGGTGGTCACGAAGGGAGGTGAAGTGGGGGGAGGCAACACAGGACAGGAAGGGGGGAGGACAAACGGGGTGCACATGGGGACCGCGGCGATGACACGGAAGGGACAGCCAGTTAGAATCTAGGCCCACTTAGGCGATGAAGGGCAGATGAAGAAATCCCGTTCCATCTTCCTGTAGTCCTCCCTTGGGGAGCCCCTATCCTATCCTGCTCTGGACCGGGGTGGCTCCTGGAGGGACCGCGATCGAGATGAGGCCTCCCAGCCGCCTAGAAGGGATTCCAAAGTGCGCGCAGGGAGAAATCCGCGGCTCCCACGCGCCCCCTAGGGTGGGTGGGCGAGTTGGGCGCCCCGGTGCGGAGAACGGAGGAGGGGTCCGCCATGTAGCTGTTGAAAACGCGGGTGGTGGCGGGGCCCAGCTTGCCGGGCTCCTGGATCCACGTCCAGGTCGCAGGGGAGGGGACGCCGCCCGTTTCTAAGGGCCTGGCTGCGTTCCTGCGGTCACGATCAGGGGTCTTCGCTTTCTCCCATCCTCTCCTAGAGAAAGAACGCAGCTTTTTTCTCCTCGGTTGGGCACCTTTCTTGGGAAAGCTCCGCCTACCATTGCCCTTGTACCTGCCCTCTCCTCTCTCCCTTTCCTGAAATGACTGCCTGTCTCTTGCACCGTGGTGTGAATGCGTGGAGATCTTGGAGCTGCAGCAGCATCGGAGATTGGATCCAGCCCATGGAGAGGTCTCTAGAGTCCATTTGTCCGTCCCCAGGGCAGGGGCCTTGGAAGAGCAAGGGGAGGGGCTGACCTAGCCGGTTGATCTTTGTGGCTTAGACAAAATTTAGAGTTTATTTGTCCTTTGGACCATGCGCTCAGATCAGATGGACAAGATTAGTCTTACACTTAGAGGCGTTCTGGTGCAAGACTAGTGACTTTTTTTTTCTTCCTTCCTTCCTTCCTTCCTTCCTTCCTTCCTTCCTTCCCTCCCTCCCTCCCTCCCTCCCTTCCTTCCTTCCTTCCTTCCTTCCTTCCTTCTTTCCTTCCTTCCTTTCTTTTTTCCTTTCTTCCTCCCGCCCTCCCTTTCTTCCTTCCCTTTCTTTCCTTCTCTCTCTCTCTCTCTTTTTTAGACAGGGTCTCACTCTGTTGCTCAGGCTGGAGTGCAATGGCGCCATCATAACTCACTGCAGCCTCGACCTCGTGGGCTCAGTTGATCCTCTCACCTCAGCCTCCCAAGTAGCTGGGACTACAGGTCCACAAAACCACGGCCGGCTAATTAAAATTTTTTTTTGTAAAGACAGGGTCTCACTATTTTGCCCAGGCTGGTCTCGAACTCCTGATAACAAGCTATCCTCTCTCCTTGGCCTCCCAAGATGCTAGAATTCCCGACTATGACTTTTTTTTTCTTCTTTTTTAACCTGAAGCTCTACCCCATTGTCAGTAAAGCGTGCAGCTAATATTTCCTGTTTCACTGTGTGGAGCGAATCTGCAGCCCTGCTGTCATAGCTCTACTGTGAGGATCTGTTACACCAGCACCTGTTAACTCGCTTGGCATTTGGAGAAGCTAGATAATTGTTGTGTGAATGAGCAAATGAATGAACCCAGCCAAGTATGTCCCATGAGCCAAGAACAAGAAGAGTGGACTCTTGTCCTACTCACACTCTCCTTCATCGTTAGGAAAGGCACATTTTTCTAACCAAGGCATAAACTCCAAGAGTGGATACAACGGACAGGTCAGTCACCTGTTAAGAGACATGGAACTTAAATGATTCATAACATGTTGATTTCAGTCTGCTGTCCCACCATTATCAGGTGTATGGTCATTTAAAGAAAATGAAGTTGGGGTCAGTCACAGTGGCTCACGCCTGTGATCTCAGCACTTTGGGAGACTGAGGCATGTGGATCACTTGAGATCAGGAGTTCGAGACAAGCCTGGCGATTATGGTGAAACCCTGTCTCTACTAAAAAACAAAAATTAGCTGGGCCTGGTGGTACACTCCTGTGATCCCAGCTACTCGGAGAGGCTGAGGTGGGACAATTGCTTGAACCTGAGGTAGAGGTTACAGTGAGCTGAGATTGCGCCACAGCGTTCTAGCCTGGGGACACAGTGATACTCCATCCCCCAGTTCCCCCTCCCCTACACGCCCCCCCGCCCCCGACACACACACACACACAAAAAAAGAAAGAAAAAGAAATGAAGTTGGATTCTTTAATTGGAGGACAAGGGTTTAGATAATCCACAGTACGGACTTTGAGATGGCTTATGTTTGGGAGATTTTCTTTCATACATTTAGTCTCCTAATTACGTGCTCAGGCTAATTTTTAATGTAAGTATTGAGTAATTTTTAGGAGATGCTGAGACTAAGTTGAAAGAAAACATAGCCCCTGTGCACCATGAACATATAGTTTATAGTTGAGTTGAAATAGTCAACTATGAAGGCTGTTGAGACAGTGGCAATGTTGAAATTCATAAGAAGAGATCATTGTGAACTGGATATTGACCCAAGGTGCCTTAGAAGGTCATGGATTAGGCCTTGAAAGAAAGTACAAGAACAAAGGAATCCGGTGTTATTTTATTTTTAAAATTTTATTTACTTTTGAGTGAGGATCTCACTCTATTGCATAGGCTGCAATACAGTGGCCTGATCACTGCAGCTTCCATCTCCTGGGCTTAAGTGATCCTCCTGTCTCAGCCTCCCATGTAGTTGGGACTACAGTTACGCACATTAGGGCCAGCTAATGTTTAATGTTTTAATAATGAATTTACAAAAATTTGTAAAAAGAACATTGGCAATGATTTATTTCCAAGATTTGTGATTGCAGACAATGTGTGGTCAGCAAGTGGTGATGAAGGAAATCTGTTTTCTCCATGTGACTGGAAGGAAGAAACACTGACAGGAGAGTATTTTGGCTTCCTCATCCCGGCTGAGCCTGTTAGTGCTTCTGTCCCCTCCTTCTTGGCCAGTGGCCAGGTCTCTGGACAGATTCTGTTCTTAGAAGGGTGCTGGTGAGCCAGAGATGGCATATATGCAAAAGTGGCTTTTGAAAAAGTTCAGTGTCAGGCCAGGTGCGGTGTCTCACACCTATAGTCCCTGCACTTTGGGAGGTCGAGGCAGGTGGATCACTTGAGGTAAGGAGTTCAAGACCAGCCTAGCCATCATAATGAAACCCCATCTCTACTAAAAATCCAAAAAATTAGCCAGGATGTACAGCCTCAGTGATATTAACAGCAATATTTTCCTTAAATATTATGAATAATATCAAACTATGTACACCTACTGTGATATTAGGAGTGATGCCTTCCTTAGATATTCTGAATAATATGAAAGGGTGTACACCTAATGAGATATTAGGAATAGTGTCTCCCTTAGATACTACGAATAGTGTCACCCCACTGTGATATTGTTTGTAATATCCAAGGGGAAGAGCATGATATTACTGCCAATATCACAGGAGGTATACACCTTCCTGTGATATTGTTTGTAATATCAAGGAGGGGAGAGGTTGATATTAATTCTAATATAGCTGGGGTTGTACACATCCTTGTGATACTGTTTGTTGTATACAAAAGGGTATAATATGATATTACTCCCAATATTGCAGGGGGTGTACACCTTCCTGTGATATTGTTCCTAATATCCGGGGGGAAGAGGATGATATTACATGCAACATTGCAGGGGGTGTACACCCCCCTATGATATAGTTTGTAATATTCAGGGGAAGGAAGATGACATTACTCCCACTATCACAGGGTTTATACACTTCTATGTGACATTATTCATAATATCTGGGGAGGGGTACAGAATGATATTACTCCCAATATCGCAGAGGCTGTACACCCCCCTCTGATATTGTTCATAATATTTAGGAAGGAGAAAATGGTATTACTCTCAGTATCGCAGGGGGTGTACATCCCCCTGGGATATTGTCCGTAATATTAAGGAAGAAAGAGGATGATATTACTCCTGATATCGCAAGAGTTGTACACTCCTCTGTGATGTTGTTCGTAACATCCAGAAGAAGAGAGGATGATGTTGCTCCCAATATCGCAGGTGGTGAACACCCCCCTGTGATATTGTCCATAATATTCAGGGTGGAGAGGATGATATTACTTCCCGTATCACATTGTATGTACACACCCCTGTAATATTGTCCATAACATTCAGGGGTAAAGAGGATGATATTATTCTCCATGTCGCAGAGTGTGCACAGCCCGCTGCAATACTGCTCATATCATCCAGGAAGGGAGATGATATTACTCCCCATATCGCAAGTGGTGTACACCCCCCTGTGATATTGTCCGCAACATCCAGTGGGGGGGAGAGGATATTAATCCCCATATTGCAGAATGTGTACACCCCCCTGTAATATTGTCCGTAACATCCAGAGGGGGAGGGGATATTACTCCCCATATCACAGAATGTGTGCACCCCCCCTGTAATATTGTCCCTAACATCCAGAAGGGGAGGGGATGATATTATTTCCCATATTGCAGGGGGTGTTCACCCCCCTGTAAAATAGTCTATAACATCCAGAGGGGGAGGGGATGATATTACTCCCCATATCGCAGGAAGATATTGTCCCCTGTGATATTGTCCGCAACATCTGGGGCGGGGGAGGATGATATTAATACCCATATTGCAGAATGTGTACACCCCCCTGTAATATCGTCCGTAACATCCAGAGGGGGAGGGAATGATATTACTCCCCATATCACAGGGGGTGTACACCTTCCTGTGATATTGTCCATAATATCCAGGGGGAAGAGAGGATGATGTTACTCCCCGTTAACAACCTGCGATATTGTCCGTAATATCCAGTGAGGGAAAGGATGATGTTATTTTCCATGTTGCAGGGAGTGTACACCCCCCTGCAATATATTGTCTGTAATAACCAGGGGTGGAGAGGATGATGTTATGCTTTATATGGCAAGGAATATACACCCTCCTGTGATATTGTTCGTAATATCCAGGAGGAGAGAGGATGATGTTACTCCCCATATCACAGTGGGTGTACACACCCCTGCGAAATTATTTGTAATATCCACGGGGGGAGGAGATGATGTTACTCTCCATATTGCCAGTCGTATATATCCACCTGCATATTGTTCGTAATATTTAGAGAGAGAGAAAATGATATCACTCCACATATCGCAGGGGATGTATACATGCCTGCAATATTGTTCGTAATCTTACGGGGGTAAGATGATATTACTCCCCATATCGCAGCGGATGTAGACCGCATTACGATATTATTCGTAATATCCAGGGGGGAGATGATATTACTCCCAATATAGTAAACACACTTTGTGTACATTTTCTGTGATATTGTTTGTAATATCCAGGGTGGCAGAGGATGATATTACTCCTAATATCGCAAGATGTGTACACTCTCTTTCAACATTGTTTGTAATATCCAGGGGAGGAGAGGATGATATTACTTGGAATATTGTAGGGGGTGTACAACCCCCTGTGATGTTGTTCGCAATATTCATGGTGGGGGAGAGGATGATATTACTCCCAGTATTGCAGGGAGGGTACACTCCCCTGTGATATTGTTCATAATTTTCAGGAGGAGAGAGAATGATATTACTCCCAATATCGCAGGGGATATACACCCCTCTGTGATGTTCTTCGTAATATCGAGGGGTGGAGAGTATGATATTACCCCCAATATCACAGGAAGGGTACACCCTCCTTGTGATATTGTTTGTAATATCTGGAGGGGGAGACAGTGATATTACTTCCAATATCGCAGGGGCTGTACACCCACTCGTGATATTGTTGCTAATATCCAAGGGGGGAGAGGATGATGTTATTCTCAATATCTCAGGGGGTGTACACACTTCTGTGATATTATTCATAATATCTAGGTGGGGAGAGGATGATATTACCTCCAATAGCACAAGACCTGTACACCCCCTTGTGGCATTGTTCATTATATCCAAGGGGGTAGAGGATGATATTACTCCCTTTATGGCAGGGGGTGTAGACCCCCCTGTGATATTGTTCGTAATATTCAGGGGGAAAGAGGATGATATTACTCCCAATATCACAGGTGGTGTACACCCCCCTGTGACATTATTCCTAATATCCAGCGGCGGGGGAAAGGATGGTACTCTCAGTATCGAAAGAGGTGTACGGACCTCTGTGATATTGTTCACAATATCCAGGTAGGGAGAGGATGATATTACTCCCAATATTGCAGAAGGTGTACACCCCTCGTGATATTGTTCATAATATCCAGGGGAAGAGAAGATGATATTATTCCCCATATGGCAGAAGGTGTACACCTCTATGTGGTATTGTTTGTAATATTCAGGCGGGAAGAGGATGATATTACATCTAATATCGCAGAGGGTGTACACCCTTTTGTGATATTGTTCGTAATGACAGGAAAGGAGAAAATAATGTTTCTCCCCATATCGCAGGGGGTGTACACCCCCTTGTGATATTGTTTGTAATATCCAAAGGGGAGAGGATGATATTACTCCCCATATCGCAGGAGGTGTGCACCTCCCTGTGAAATTGTTCATAATATTCAGGGGGTGGAGTATAACATTACTTTTTATATCACAGGCATTACCCCGGTGATATTGCTCCTAATATCCAGAAGGGGAGAGGATGATATTACTCTCCATATCATAGGAGGTGTACACTCTGCTTCGATATTCTTAGTAATTTCCGATGGGGGAGAAGATGATATTACTCCCCAAATCACACGGTGTGCACATTCCCCGTGATAATGTTTGTAACATCTAGGTGGTAAGAGGATAATATTACTCCTCATATCACAGGGTGTGTACACCTTCCTGTGGTATTGTTCATAATATCCAGGGGAAAGAGGATGGTATTAATTATCTCTGTTATTGTTCATAATATGGAAAAAGGTAAAGGATGATATTGCTCCCATTATCACAACGAATGTACACCCTTGTGTGATATTGTTCGTAATATCCCAGGGGGGAGAGGATGATACCAATTCCAATATCACAGGGGGTCTACATCCCCTGAGATATTTTTTGTAATATCCAGAGGGGGAGAGGATGATACTACTCCCAATTTGGCAGGGCGTGTACACCCCCGTGTGATATTGTTCCTAGTATCCAGGAGGGAGAGGATGATATTACTCCCAATATTGCAAAGGGGGTACACCTCCCTATAATATTGTTTGTAATATCCAGGCAGAGAGATATTACTCCCAATACCGTAAACACCCTGTGTGTACATTGTCTGTGATATTGTTCAAAATATTTGGGGGGAGAGGATGATATTACCCCCAATATCGCAGGAGGTGTTCACCCACCCCCAAGATATTGTTCGTAGTATTTGGGGGGGAGAGGATAATATTACTCTTAATATGGTGGGGGTTGTTCACTCCCCAGTGATATTGTTTGTAATATCCAGGGGAGGGAAAATCATATTCCTCCCCCTATCGCAGAGGGCATAGCCCCCCCCCCCGTGATATTGTTCTTAATATTCAGGAGGGGAATATTACACTCCATATCGCAAGAGAGTGTACACTGTTTTGTGATATTATCGTAATATCCAGGGAGAAAGAATATATTACTCCCCATATCACAGAGGGTGTAGAACCCCCTGTGGTATTGTTCATAATATCCAGGGTGATGGAGAAGATGGTATTAATTCCCATACCACAGGGGGTGTACACACTTCTGTGATATTGTTCATAATTTCCAGGGAGTGGATAATATTACTCCCCATATTGCAGGCCGTGTACACCCCCTTGTGATGGTGTTCGTCATATCCAGGGGAAAGAGGATGATATAACTCCCCATATCTCAGGAGGTGTACACATTCTGTGATATTGTTCATAATATCCAGGAGGGGAGAGGAAAATATTATTTCCCATATCGCAGGGCGTGTACATCCCCCAGTGACATTGTTTATAATATCCAGTGGGGGAAAGGATGAAATTACTCTCCATATCGCAGCGGGTGCACACCGCCCTGTGATATTGTTCATTATATTCAGGGAGGGAGAGGATGATATTTCTCCCCATATCGCAAGGGGTGTACACCCCCCTGTGATATTGTTCAAAATACACAGAAGGAGAGAAGATGATATTACTTCCCTCTGATATTGCTTGTAATATGCAAACGGGGAGAGGATGATATTACTCTCCATATCGCAAGGGGTGTACATTTACCTTTGACATTGTTCGTAATACCCGAGGGGGAGAGGATAATGTTACTCCCAATATTGCAGCAGGTGTACACCCCCGTGATATTGTTCATACTATCTAGGGGAAAGAGAATAATATTACTCCCGATATCGCAGTGGGTGTACATTCCCCTGTGAAATTGTTCATAATATCTAGGATGGGAGAGGATGATACTATTCCCAATATCGCAGGGGGTGTACACCCAACTATGATATTGTTCATAATGTCCAGCAGGGAGAGGATGATATACTTCCAATATTGCAGAGGGTGTGCACTCCCATGTGATATTGTTCATAATACCCGGGAGGAAGAGAGGATGATATTACTGTAAATATCCAATATTGCAGGTGGGGAACACCCCACTGTGATACTGTTTGTATTATCCAGAGGGGGAGAGGATGATATTACTTTCAATAATGCAAATGGTGTATGCCCCTTTGTGATATTGTCTATAATATACAGGTTGGGGGGAGGATGACATTACTCCCAATATCGCAGGGATCACAGGGAGTGTACACTTTTTGTGATATCGTATGTAATATCCAAGGTGGGAGAGGATGATATACGAACAATATCACAGGAAGTGCACACCCCCCTGTGATATGCTTCATAATATCCAGAGGGTAGCAGGATGATATTACTCCCAGTATTACAGGGGGTTTGCACTCGTCTGTGATGTTGTTTGTAATATCCGGGGGGGGGGAGAAAATGATATTATTTTTAATATCACAGGCGGTGTACACCCTTTTTGGTGATATTGTTCCTAATATCGAGGGTGGGGAGAGAATAATATTACTCTCAATATTGTAGGTTGTGTATGCACCCCCTGTGATATTGTTCCTACTATCCAAACCAAAAGAGGATGATATTACTTTCAGTATCACAGGGAGTGTACACCTACAGAGTGATATTGCTCTTAATATCCAGGCCAAAAGAGGATGCTATTACTCCCAATATCACAGAGGGGTACACCCCCCTTGTGATATTTTACCTAACATCCAGTAAGGGAGAGAATGATATTACCCCAATATTGCAGGGAATGTGTATGTCCCCACCCCCCGCCACTGTGATATTGTTCCTAATAACCAGTTGGGGAGAGGATGATATTACTCCCCATATCGCACGGGGTGTACATCCCCTTTGCAATTGCGATATTGTTCCTACTATCTAAAGTTGGAGAATATGATATTACTCCCAGTATTGCATGGGTTGTACACCCTCCTTGTGGTATTGTTTCTAATATCCAGGTTGGTAGCCCCATATCATAAGAGGTGTGCAACCCCACTTTTATATTGTTACTAACATTCAGAGGAGGAGAGAATGACATTAATCCCAATATTGCAGGGGATGTACACACCCCCTGAGATATTGTTCCTGATATCCACGGGGTGGGAGAGGATGATATTATTCCCAATAGTGCAGGAAATGTACAACCCCCTGTGATATTTTTCCTAATATCCAGTGGAGGGAAAGAGGATAATATTAATCCCAGTATTGTAGGGGTTGTACACTCCCCCATGATATTTTTCTCAATATCCAAATTGGGAGAGGATGATATTACTTTCAATATCGCATGGGGGTACACCTCCCTGTAATATTGTTTCTAATATCTAGGAGGGGAGAGTATATCACTCCCAATATCACAGCAAGTGTACACCCCCCCCCCCGCCGTGATATTGTTCCTAACATATAGGAAGGGAGAGGATGATATTACTCCCAACATCCCAGGAGGTGAACACCTTTCTTGTGATATTGTTCCTAATATCCAGGGGAGTCGATGATTTTACTACTCACAGTATCGCAGGAAGTGTACACCCTTTTTGTGATATTGTTCCTGATAATGCATTACTTCCATTATCAGGAGAGGATATTACTTCCAATATCACAGGAAGTGTACACCCCCCTGTGATATTGTTTCCAATATCTAAAAGGAGAGGATAATAGTACGCCCAATATCTCAGGGAGTGTACACTTTCTGCCCATGATAGTGTTCCTAATTTTCAGGAGGGAGAGAATGATATTACTCCCAATATTGCAAGGGGTGTACACCACCCCTGTAATATTATTCTCAATTTCCAAAAAGGAAGAGGATAATATTCTGCCCAATATTGCAGAAGGTGTACACCCCCCTGTCATATTGTTTGCAATATCAAGGGTTGAAGAAAATGATATAAATGCCAATATCACAGTGGGTGGACACCTTCCTGTAAAATTGTTTGAAATATCCATATGTGGGTGAGGATGAAATTACTCCCATTGTCGCAGGGGGTGTCCACTCCCATGATATTCTTTGTAATATTGAGGGGAGAGATGATAATATTTCCAATATCGCAGGGGGTGTGGACCCCCCTATAATATTTTTTGTAATATCCAGCGAGGGAAACTATGACATTACTCTTAATATCGTAGTGGTGTACACCTCCTTGTGATATTGTTCATATTATCCAGATTGGGAGTGGATAATATAACTCCCAATTTCGCAGGGGGTGTACACCCCTGCTGTGGCATTGTTTCTAATATACAGGGTAGGAGAAAAATTTATTACTCCCAATATTGCAGCGGGTGTACACCTTCCCTGTGATTTTGTTTCTAATATCCAGGAAGGAAGAGGAGGATATTACTACCCATATGATGGGGGATGTACACCCCCTCCCCATGACATTGTTCCTAATATCCAGGGGGAGAGAGGATAATATTGCTCTTAATCTCGCAGCGGTGAACACTCACCCTATGATATAGTTCCTAACATCCGGGGGGGGGAAAGGATGCTATTACTCCTAATATTGCAGAAAATTTCGATCCCTTCCTGTGATATTGTTTTTAACATATAGGGAGGGAGATGATGATATTACTCTCAATATCACAGGGGGTGTACACCACCCCTGTGATATTGTTTCTAATATTAATGGGATGGATGATTAGTGAGAGGATGATATTACTCCCAATATGGCAGGGGTTGTACATTCACCCTGTGATATTGTACCTAATATTTAAGGGGGGAGAAGATGATATTACTCCCAATATCACAAGGAATGTACACCCCACTGTGATATTGTTTCTAATATCCAGAGGGGAGAGGATGATATATCTCCCAATATTGCAGGGGGTGTACAACCTCCTGTGATATTGTTCCTAATATACAGGTAGGAAGAGGATGATATTACTCACAATATAAAAGGGCGTGTGCAACCCCGCTGTGATATTGTTCCTAATACCCAGGAAGGGAGAGGATGTTACTCCCAATATCTCAGGAGGTGTACAACCCCCCTGCAATATTGTTCCTAATATCCAGGGAAACAGAGGATGATATTACTCCCAATGTCATAGGGGGTGTACACTTCTGTGATATTGTTCCTAATATCCAGTGGGGAAGAGGAGGATATCACTTCCAATATCCAAGGGGGTGTACAACTCCTTGTGTGGTATTGTTCGTTATATCCAGGGGAGGAGAGGATGGTGTTACTCCCAATATTGTAGGGGGTGTACACCTTCCTTGTGATATTGCTCCTAATATCCAGCAGGGGAGACGGTGATATTGCTGTCAATATCGCAGAGGGTGTGCACTCACCCTGTGATATTGTTCCTAACATCCAGGGGGTGAAAAGATTATATTTCTCTAGATATAGCAGAAGGTGTACACACCACATATGATATTTTCCCTAATATCCAGAGGGGAAGAGGATGACATTACTTCCAGTATCACAGGGGGTGTACACCCCTCCTGTGATATTGTTCCTAAGATCCAAGGGAGGAGAGGATGATATTACTCCCAACATCACAAGGGATGTACTCACCCTTTGGGATATCGTTCCTAATATCCACGGGAAGAGAGGATGATATTACTCTCAATATCTCAGGGAATGTATATCCCCCCTGTGATATTGTTCCTAATATCCAGTTGGGGAGAGGATGATATTACTCCCAATATTGCACGAGGTGTACACCCGCCTGGAATATTGTTCCTGCTATCCAAGGTGGGAGAGATGCTATTACTCCCACTATTGCATAGGGTGTACCCCCTCCCTGTGATATTGTTCCTAATATCCAGTTTGGGAGAGGATGATATTATGCCCAATATTGCAGGAGGTGTGCAACCCTCCTTTGATTTTGTTCCTAATATTCAGAGGGGGAGAGGATGATATTACTCCCAGTATCTCAGGAGATGTACACCCCTCTTAAGATATTGTTACTAATATCCAGGGGGAGGGGAGAGGATGATATTACTACCAATAGTGCAGGGAATGTACAACCCCCCTGTGATATTGTTCCTAATATCCAGAAGGGGAGAGGATGATATTACTCCTAGTATTGCAGAGGGTGTGCACCCTCTCTGTAACATTTTTTTTCTGATATCGGGGGTGTGGGGGTGGAGTATATTACTCCCAATATTGAAAGGGGTGTACACCCCCTGTCATATTGTTTCTAAAATTCAGGTACAGAGAGGATAATATTACTTTCAATATTGCACAGGTGGTACACTCCTCTATGATAGTGTTCCTAATATCTAGGAGGGGAGAGTATGATATTACTTCCAATATCCAAGTGGGTGTAGAGCCCCCCTGATATATTGTTCCTAATATATAGGAAGGGAGAGGATGATATGACTTCCAATATCGCAAGGGGTGTAGACCCCCCATAATAATGTTCCTAATGTCCAGTTAAGGAGAGAATATTACTCACAATATCGTAGGGTGTACACCCCCCTGCGATATGGTCCCTGATATCCAGGGGGGAAGAGGATGATATTACTCCCAATATCTCAGGGGGTGTATATCCTCTCTGTGGTTTTTTTCCTAATATTCAAAGGGGGAGAGGGTAATATTACTTTCAAAATCGCAGTACATTTCAAAATGTACACCCCTTTTGTGATATTGTTTCTAATATCCAGGGGGGATAGAGGGTTATATTACTTCCAATATAACAGAGAGTGTACATCCCCTTGTGATATTATTCCTAATATTAAAAGAGGGAAAGGATGATATTACTGTCAATATCGCAGGGGGTGTACACCGCCCCCGTGATATTGTTTGTAATATCCAGGTAGGGAGAGGATGAAATAACTCTCAATATCTACACCCTGTGATATTGTTCCTAATATCCAAAGGAAGAATGATGATATTACTCCCAATATCGCAGTTAATGTACACCCCCCCCTGTGATATTGCCTCTAATATCCAGGGTGAGTAGAGGATGATATTACTTCCAAAATCACAGGGGTTGTACACCGCTTCTGTGATATTGTTTCTAATATCCAGAAACAGAGATGATGACATTACTCCCAGAATCCCAGGGGATGTATACCGCCACAGTTATATTGTTTTTAGTATCCAGTGGCAGAGAGGATATTACTCCTAATGTAGCAGGAGGTGTACACCTCCCTTGTGATATTGTTTCTAAAATTCACGAAAAAATGAGGATGATATTACTCCCAAAATCCAAGAAGGTGTATAACTTCCTTGTGATATTGTTCCTAATATTTAGGGAGGCAGATGAAAATATTACTCGCAATATCGCAGGGGGTGTACATCTCCCCTGTGATATTGTTCCTAATATCTAGGTGGGGAGAGGATGATATTACTTCCAATATTGCAAGGGTATACACCCCCCTGTGATATTGTTCCTAATATTCAGGAAAGGAAAAATAATATTCCAGTATCGCAGAGGGTGTACACTCCCCCCTGTGATATTTCTTCTAATATCGAGGGAGGGAAGTGGATAAGCCCAATATCAAAAGGGTTGTATACCTTCCTTGTGATATTGTTCGTAATATTTAGAGAAGGAGACAATATTACTCACAATATCGCAGGGTGTGTGCACCCCCTTGGGGTATTGCTTCTGCTATCCAAAGCGAGAGCTCAGTATTGCATGGGGCATACACCCTCCCTGTGATATTGTTTCTAATATCCAGTTTGGGAGAGGATGATAATATGCCAAATATCACAGGAGGTGTGCAAAACCCCTTTGATTTTGTTGCTAATATCCAGAGAGGGAGAGGATGATATTACTCTCAATATCACAGATGGTATACACCCCCACTGAGATATTGTTCCTAATGTCCAGCGAGGGAGAGTATGATATTATTACCAATAGCGCAGGGAATGTACACTTCAAATGTGATATTGTTCCTAATATCGGGGAGTGGGGGAGGGGAGATGATATTACTCCCAGTATTGCAGAGGGTGTACTGTGGTATTTATTATATTACTCCCAATATCGAAAGGGTTGTGCCCGCCCCCCAGTGATATTGTTCCTAATATTCAGGGTAGGAGAGGATAATATTACTTTAAGTATGGTACACCTTTCTGTGATATTGTTCCTAATGTCTAGGAGGGGAGAGTATGATATTACTTCCAATATCACAGGGGGTGTACACCCCCACTGTAATATTGTTCCTAATATTCAATTGGGGAGAGGATGATATTACTCCCAATATCTCAGGGGATGTACACCCCCTCTGTGATATTGTTCCTAATATTCAAAGGAGGAGAGGATAATATTATTCCCAATATCACAGGCGGTGTACACTCCCTTTGCGATATTGTTCCTAATATCCAGGAAGGGGAGAGGGTGATATTTCTCCCAATATCGCAGAAAGTGTAGAGTCTTCTTGTGATGTTTTTCCTAATATTCAAAGAGGGAGAGGATGATATTACTTTCAATATCGCAAGATGTGTACACTCCCCTGTGATATTGTTGGTAATATCCTGTTGAAAAGAGAATGAAATTACTCTCAATATCGAAGGAAGTGTACACCCTCCCTATGATATTGTTTATAATAACCATGAGGAGAGAAAATGATATTTCTTCCGATATCACAGGGGTATACACCCTCCCTGTGATATTGTTTCTCATATCCAAAGGAAGGATGATGATATTGCTCCCAATATCGCAGTTAATGTACATACCCCCTGTGATATTGTTTCTAATATCCAGGGAGGATAGAGGGTGATATATTACTACCAAAATCACAGAAGATGTACACCCCTTCTGGGATATTGTTTCTAATATCCAGAAAGGGAGATGATGATGTTACTTCCAGAATCCCAGGAGATGTATATCGCCACTGTTATATTGTTTTTAGTATCCAGGGAAGGAAATGATGATATTACTCCTAATATCGCAGGGGATGTATACACTCCTTGTGATATTGTTCCTAATATTTAGGGAGGAAGACAGCAATATTACTTGCAATATCGCAGCAGGTGTACACCTCCCCTATGATATTGTTCCTAATATCCAAGTGTAAAGAGGATGATATTACTTCCGATATTGCAAGGGAGTACCCCCCCCCCACGATATTGTTCCTAATATTCAGAGAAGGAAAAATAATATTACTTCCAGTGTCACAGAGAATGTACACTCCCTCTGTAATATTTCTTCTAATATCGAAGTGGGGAGTGGATGATATTACTCCGAATATCAAGAGGAGTGTATACCCCCTCGTGATATTGTTCCCAATATCCAGGGTGGGAGAGGATGATATTACTACCAATATCGAAGGGGGTGTACACTATTTTTGTAATATATTTCTTAATACGCAATGGGGAAGACGACCATATTACTCACAATATAGCAGGGGCTGTACGCCCACCTTGTGATATTGTTCTAAAAATTCAGGGAAAGGGAAAATAATATTACTCCCAATATCACAGAGGGTTTTTTCCCCCAATATTCAAAGGAAAGGAGGATGATGTTGCTCCGAATATTGCAGGGGGTGTACAAACCTTTTGTGAATTTTTTCTTAATATGAAGGGGTGGGGGAGAAGGATATTACTCCCATTGTGGTAGGGGGTGTACTCCCCATTGGGTATATTTTTCTTAATATCCAAAAAGGAGGAAAGGATGATATTACTCCAAATATTGCAGGGGCTGTACACCCCTTTTGTGATATTTTACTTAATATTCAGGGAGGGAGATAAAAATATTACTCCCAATAATGCAGGGGGTGGACACCCACCCATTGATACTGTTCCTAATATCAAGGTGAGGAGAGAATAATATTATTTCCGATGTCGCAAGGATGTACAGCCCCCTGTGATACTGTTCCTAATATCCACAGAAGAGGACAATGTGGCCCCCAATATCGCAGGGGGTATACATTCCTTCTGTGATACTTTTTCTAATATTCAAAAAAAGAGATTATATTACTCCCAATATCGCAGGGGGGTGTACACCACTTTTGTGATACTTTTTCTAAAATCTGGGGGGAGAGTAAGAGGATGATATTACTCCCAATAACGCAAGTGCTGTACACCTTCCTGTGATATTGTTCATAATTTCTGAAGGGAGAGATGTAATTACTCCCAATATTGTAAGCACATGATGTAAACACCCCCGTCATATGACTCGTAATATCCACGGGTGGAGAGGGGAGTGATATTACTCCCCATAGGGTGGTGAGTGGACACCACCCTATGATATGGCTCATAATATCAGGGCAGGGGTGATAGTACTCCCCATATGGCAGGGGGTGAACACCTCTCTGTCATATGGTTAGTAATATCTGGGTGATACTACTCCCCATATGGCGGGGGGTGGACAGTCCCCTGTCATATGGCTTGTAATATCCAGGGGGTGGAGGGGGTTGATATTGCTCCCCATAGGGTGGGGGAAGGACACCCCCTTGTCATATTGTAGCAGGATGAGCCACAGACAAAGCTCCTCAGACACTGGATTAAAGAAGGAAGTGGTTTATTCGGCCAGGAGCCTCAGCAGATTCACGTCTTAAGAGCTGAGCTCTCTGAAAAAGAAATTCTTGGCCTTTTAAAAGGCTTACAGCTTTAAGGGGTCCACGTGAAAGGGTCATGATAAATCGAGCAAGCATTGGAAACGTGGCTGGGGGCTACATGCATCAGCTAACACAACAAAAAGTTTTACAATGCTTTTTTTTGTATAGTGCCTGGAATTTACAGATAACACAAGTAGTTTAGGTCAGGGGTTGATGTTATTATTATTACTTTTTTTTAACTCCTAGGGCCAGGTGGTGGTGCCAAGGTTGTCTGATTATTTATATTACTTTTGTTTCTTTCTAAGTTTTTGCTTTCTCTCTTTCCTCTTGTCTTGTGAACTAGGCAAGTTGGGGGGAGGAGGGCAGCAGGAGTAGTAGTGGTCTCCTTCCTTAATATGGCTCGTAATATCCAGGGGGGGAAGAGGGTGATATTACTCCCCATATGGTGGGGGGTGGACACCCTTCTGCGATATTGAGGGTAATATTATCCTGTTCCCCCCTGGATATTAGAAACAGTATTCCAGAAGGAGTGTTCAGCTTTTGCAATATTGGGAACAATATCATCCTCTTTCCCTTTGATTATTAGGAACAATATCACAGTGGGGGTGTACAATTTCTGCGATATTCGGAGTAATGTTACCATCCTCTCACTCCCTAGATATTCAGATGAATACCACATGGGTGGTTGACACCTTCTGCTATATTGGCAGTAAAATCATCCCCTCTGCCTTTGAATATTAAGGACAATATCACAGTGGGGTGTACACCCCGTGGGATTTGGGGAGTAATATCGTCCTCTTCCCCACTGGATATTAGAAACAATATCACAGGAAGGGTGTACACCCCCCTGCGATATTGGGAGTAATATCATCTTTTTCTCCCCTTGATATTAGAAACAATATCTCAGGGGGAATGTACACCCCCTGCGATATTGAAAGCAATATCACCTTCTTTTTTCCGTGTTGTTAGGAACAATATCACAGTGGTGGCTTACACCTTCTGCAATATTGGGAGTAATATCATCCTCTCTCACCCTAGATATTCAGAACAATATCATACGGGAGGTATACCTCTCTGCAATATTCAGAATGTCATCCTCTCCCACTTGGGTATTAGAGACAATATCACAAAAGAGTGTGTACACCCTCTGCAATATTTTGAGTAATATTATGCTCTATCCTCCTCGATATTTGGAACAATATCACAGTGGTTGTTTACACCAACTGCGATATTCGGAGTAATATCATCCTGCCACCCCCCGGATATTAGGAAGAATATCACAAAGGTGTTGTACACCCCCTGCAATATTGGGAATAATATCACACTCTTGTCTCTTGGGTTTTTAGGAACAATATCTACAAAAGGGGTGGAAACCCTCTGCTATATTTTGAGTAACATCATTCTCTTTTCCCCTTTGTATTAGAAACAATATCACTTTGTATTAGAAACAATATCAGCGTACACTTCCTTCGATATTGGGATTAATATCATTCTTTCTTTCCTAGGATATTAGGAGCAACATCACACGGTAGTTTACACCCCCCGTGATATTTACAGTAATATCATCGTCTTCCACCTTCGAAATTATTAACAATATCACAAGTGGGGTGTGCACGCTCTGCGATATAGGGAGTAATATCATCCTCTCCCTCCTTTAGGAACAATATCACAGGGGGTGGGTGTACACTTACTGCTATATTGGGAATAATATCATCATCTTTTTTACTGGATACTAAGAACAATATCACAGAGAGATGTACTTCCCTTGAGATATTGGGAATAATATCACCCTCTCCCTCCCGGATACTGGGAACCATATCACAGGGGGTGTGTGCACCCCCTGCGATATTGGGAGTAACGTTGTTGTCTCCCGCCCTGGATATAAGGAATAATATCACAGCAGACGGTATACAGCGTTTGCGATATTGGAAGTAATATCCTCTGCCACCCTGGATATTAAAAACAATATCACGGGGGTGTGTACACCTCTCCTGCAATATTGGGAGTAATTTCGTTTTCTTCTCACCTGGATTCTAGAAACAATATCACAGGGAGAGTGTACACTCCCTTAGCTATTGGGAATAATATTATCTTATTTACCCCTGCGTGTTAGGAACAATATCACAGGAATGGTGTACACTCCTTGTGCTACTGGAAGCAGTATCATCCTCTTTCCCTCTGGATATTAGAAACAATTTCTCAGGGGGTGGTACAACACCTGCGATATTGGTAGTAATAACATCCTCTCCCCCTGGGTATTAACAGCAATATCACAAAGGAGATGTACCCCCTCTGCGATATTGAGAGTAATATCACCCCCTTCCAACCTGGATATTAGGAACAATATCACGAGGAAGGTGTACACCCCCTGTAATATTTTGAGTAATATCATCCTCTCTCCCCCTCGATATTTGGAAGAATAGCAGAGGAGTTGTGTACACCCACTGTGATACTGGGAATAATATCATTCTCTGTCTTCTGGATATTAGGAACAATATCACAGGGAAGGTGTAGAGCCCCTGAAATATTGGGATTTATATCATCCTCTACCCCGCTGGATATTAGGAATGATATCACAAAGAGGGGGCATACCGGCTGTGCAATTGAGAATAATATTTTCTTACCCCCGTGATATTGGGAGTAATATTATCCTCTTTCCCCTTGGGTATTAGGAACAATATCATAGAAGGGGTAAACATTTCCTGTGATATTGGGAGTAATAGCCTCTCTCAACTCGGATATTAGGAACCATATCACAGGGGAGTGCACACCCAAAGAAGGTGTACACCCCCTCTGATATTGAAAGTAACATAATCCTCTCCCCGCCTTGATATTTGAAATGATATCACAGGGGTGATGTACACCCCCTGCGATTATTAAAGTAATATCATCCTCTCCCCCCTGGATGGTAGGAACAATATCACAGGGGATGTGTACACCCCTTGCGATATTGTGGATAATATCATCCTCTCCCTCCCTGAATATTAGAAGCAATATCACAGTGGGGCGGGGGTGGGTGTACACTCCCTGTGATATTGAGAGTAATATCATCCTCTTCTCTGGATATTAGGAACAATATCACAGGGAGGGTGTACACCCCCTGTGATATTAAGAGTAATATCATCTTCTCCCCCACTAGATATTAGAAACAGTATTACAGGGGGTGTGTACATAAACTGCGATATTGGGAGTAATATCACCTTCTACCCCCTGGATATTAGGAACAATATCACCAAGGGTTGTACATGCCTTTCAATATTGAGAGTAATATCACTATCTTTCCCTATGGATAGTAGGAACAATATCACAGGGGTTGTATACTCCCTGAGCTATTGGGTGTAATGTTATTTTCTCCTCATCTGGATATTAAGAACAATTTCATAGGGAGATTTTACATCCTCTGCAATAATGTGAGTAATATCATGATCTCCCCCAGTGGATATTAGGAACAATATCACAGGCAAGGTATACACACCCTGCAATATTGGGCATAATACTGTCCTCTCCAAACCTGGATTTTAGGAACAATATCACAGTGGGTTTTACATCGTCTACAATGTTGGGAGTAATATCATCCTCCCGCCCCCTGGATATTAGGAAGAATATCACAAATGGGGTGCACACTTTGTTATATTAGGAATAATATTACACTCTCATCTCCTGAGTATTAGGAACAATATCTACAAAGGGGGTGGAAACCTTCTGCGATTATCATCCTCCCCTTCCCTTTGTATTAGGAAAAATATCATGGGGGGGGTATACACTCCCTTCGATATTGGGATTAAAATCATCCTCTCTTCCCCTGGATATTAGGAGCAACATCACAGGGCGGTTTACACCCCCCATGATATTTACAGTAATATTGTCTTCCACCCTCAAAATTATTAACAACATCACAAGTGGGGTGTGCACCCCCTGCATTATAGGGAGTAATATAATCCTCTCCCCCCTTGATATTAGGAACAATATCACAGAGGGGTGTACACTCACTGTGATATTGAAAATAATATCCTCATTTTCCTCGCTGGATACTAGGAACAATATGACAGGGGGGTGTACATCCCCTGTGATAGTGGGAGTAATATCGTCCTCTCCCTCCCTGGATATTGGGAACCATGTCACAGTGGAGGTGTGCATCCTCTGCGATATTGGGAGTGACATTGTCATCTCCCCCCTGGTTATTAGGAACAATAACACAAAGAGGGTATACACTCCCTGTGATATCGGGAGTAATATCATCCTCCCCCTGAATATTAGGAACAATGTCACAGAAGGGGTGTACAGTGTTTTTTATATTGGAAGTAATACCATCCTCTCCCGCTCTGGATATTAAAAACAATATTACAGGGGGTGTGTACACCTGCTGAGAGATTGGGAGTAATATTATCTTCTCTGCTTTTTGTGATATTAGAAACAATATGGGGGCTGTACACCCCCTTAGCTATTGGGAGTAATATCCTATTTCCCACTGCATATTAGGAACAATATCACAGGCACAGTGTTCACTCTCTGTGTTATTGGAAGCAATAGCATCCTGTTTCCCTTTAGATATTAGAAACAATCTCTCAGGGGGGTGTATACACCTTGCGATATGGGGAGTAACTACATCCTCTCCCCACCCGGATATTACATTACGAGCAATATCACAAAGGAGATGTAGCCTCCTGCGATATTGGGCGTAATACTGATAGGTGACAAAGTGCTAGCAGCCCTCACTTTCAGCGCCTCCTCGGCCTCAGTGTCCACTCTGGCGGCGCTTGAGGTGCCCTTAAGCCTGCTGCCGCATCGTGGGAGCCCCTCTCTGGGCTGGCTGAGGCCAGAGCCCCCTCCCTCTGCTTGCTGGGAGGTGTGGAGGGAGAGGCGCGGGCGGAACCGGGGCTGCCTACTGCGCTGGCGGCCGGTGTGAGTTCCGGGGCGCGCGGGCTTGGTGGCCCGCACATGGAGTGGCCGGCCTGCCCGCGGGCACCACTAGCCCAGGGCAGCGAGGGGCTTAGCACCCCGGCCAGCAGCTGCGGAGGTTGTGCCGGGTCCCCCAGGAGTGCTGGCCCATCCAGGCCGCACTGAAAGTCTCGCCAGGCCCTAGCTGCCTCCCTGCAGGGCGGGACTTGGGACCTGCAGCCCGCCAAGTCTGAGCCCCTCCCCCTGCGGTGGGCTCCGCCGTGGGCCTGAGCCTCCCCGACAGGTGCCGCCCCTTGCTCCGTGGCACCCAGTCCCATCTTCAGCCCAAGGGCTGAAGAGTGCAGGCACAGCTCAGGACTGGTGGGCAGCTCCGCCTGCAGCCCTGGTGCAGGATTCACTGGGTGAAGCCAGCTGGGCTCCTGAACTGAATGGGGACTTGGAGAAGTTTTATATCTAGCCAGAGGATTGTATGTGCACCAGTCAGCACTCTGTGTCTAGCTCAGGGTTTGTAAATACACCGACCAGCACTCTGTGTCTAGCTCAGGGTTTGTGAATACACCAATTGGTACTCCGTATCTAGCTAACCTAGTGGAGACTTGGAGGACTAGCACTCTGTGACTCTGTCTAGCTCAAGGATTGTAAATGCACCAATCAGCACTCTGTGTCTAGCTCAAGGTTTGTAAATGCACCAATTGGTACTCTGTGTCTAGCTCAAGGTTTGTAAATGCACCAATTGGTACTCTGTATCTAGCTAACTCTGTATCTAGCTAACTAGCACTTTGTGACTCTGTATCTAGCTCAAGGATTGTAAAGGTACCAATCAGCACTCTGTCAAAGCTCTCTGTAAAATGGCAAATCAGCAGGATGTGGGTGGGGCCAGATAAGGGAATAAAAGCAGGCTGCCCCAGCCAGCCAGCGGCAACCCGCTCGGGTTCCCTTCCATACTGAGGAAGCTTTGTTCTTTCGCTCTTTGCAATAAATCTTGCTGCTGCTCACTCTTTGAGTCCACTCTGCCTTTAAGAGCTGTAACACTCACCACAAAGGTCTGCAGCTTCACTCCTGACAGCGAGGCCACGAACTCACCAGAAGGAAGACGCTCCAGACACATTTGAACGTCTGAAGGAACAAACTCCGAACACCTGGTCTTTAAGAACTGTAACACTCATCTCGAGGGTCTGCAGCTTCATTCTTGAAGTCAGTGAGACTAAGAATCCACCAATTCCAGACACAATATCACCCTCTCTCAACCTGGGTATTAGGAGCAATATCACAGGGAAGGTGTACTCTCCCTGCAGTATTTTGAGTAATACCATCCTCTCTCCTCGATATTTGGAAGAATATCACCTGGGTATTAGGGACAATATCACAAGGGGGCGGTGTACATCCCCTGTGATACTGAGAGTAATATCATCCTCTCCCCACCAGAATGGTATAAACAATATCACAAGAGTTTGTATACCCCCTGCAATAGTGGGAATAATATTATTCTTTCCCCTTCAGGATATTAGGAACAATATCACAGGTGGGGTATACACCCCTTGAAATATTGGGAGTAATATCATCCTCTCTCTTTTGTATATTAGAAAGAATTTCACACGGGCGCTACACCACCTGTGATATTGACAGTAATATCATCGTCTCCCCCATTGGATATTGGCAACAGTATCACAAGAGGGGTGTACACCCCCTGAGATATTGGGAGTAATATCATCCTCTCCTCCCTGGATATTAGAAGTAATATCACAGGGAATGTGTACATGCCCTGTATATTAAGAGTAATGTAATTCTCTTCCTACTAAATATTAGGAACAATATCACAAAGGGTGTGTACACCCCCTGCGATATTGGGAGTAATATCATCCTCTTCCCCCGGATGACAGAAAAATACCCCTGGGTGTATGTACTCCCCCAGCAATATTGGGAGCAATACCAACCTCTCCCCGCCTTGATATTAGAACCAATATCAAGGTGTGTAACCCCCTGTGATATTATGAGTAATATTATTCTCTCCCCCACTGGATATTAAAAACAATATCACAGGAGTGTACACCCTCTTCGATGTTGGGATTAATATCATGCTCTCTTCCACTGGATATTATGAACAATATCACAGGGGAAGTATCATAGAGGTGGTGTACAACCCCTGCGATATTGACAGTAATATCATCATCTCCCCGTTTGGATATTATTAACAATATCACAAGAGGAATGTACACCCCCTGTAATATAGGGAGAGATTTCACCCTCTCCCCTTCAGATATTGGAAACAATATCACAGGGGATGTGTATACTCCCTGCGATATTGGGAGTAATATCATCTTTTCTGGATATTCAGAACTGTATCACCAGGCGGTGTACAACCCTGAGCTATTGGGAGTTATATTGTCGTCACCTGCTTTGGATATGACGAAGAATATTACAAGGAGGGTATACACCCCATGCGATATTGGGAATAATATCGTCCTATTCCCCTCTAAATATTAGAAACAATATCACGGAGGTGTGTACACCCCCTGCAATAATGAAGGTAATATCCTCCACTTCCCTTCTGGATATTAGCAACAATATCACAGGGGGTGTATAGGCCATCTTTGATATTGGGAGTAATATCATCCTCTCCCCCAGATATTAGGAAAAATATCACAGAGGGGTGTACACCCCCTGCGCTATTGAGAGTAATATCATCCTTTCATCCCCTGGATATTAGGAACAATGTCTCAGGGGGTTACAACCCCTGCGATATTCAGAGTAATCCTCTCCCCCTGTGGATATTATGAACAGTATCACTGGGAGGTGTACACACCCTGCGATATAGGGAGTAATATAATCCTCTCCCCCCGGAAATTATGAACAATATCACAGGTGGGTGTACACACCCTGCGATATCCGGGGTAATATCATTTTCTTTCCACCAGGATATTACACACAATATCCCAGAAGGGTGTACATCCCCCTGTGATATTGGGAGTAATATCATCCTCTCCCCCCTGTCTAGATATCAGCAACAATATCACAGGTAGGTGTACACTTGCTGTGATATTGGGAGTAATATCATCCTTTTCACCCCCTGGATATTAGGAACAACATCACAAGGGGTGTGTACACCCTCTGCAATATTTGGAGTGATATCATACTCTGCCCCCCCCCCCCCGGATATTACAAACAATATCACAGGGGAGTGTACACACCCTGCGATATTGGAAGTAATATCATCCTCTCTTCCCCTGAATATTATGAACTATATTACAGAATGGTGTACACCCCCTGTAATATTGTGAGTAATATTATCCTCTCCCACCCTGGATATTATGAACAATATTACAGGGGGTGTACAACCCCTGCGATATTGGGAGTAATATCATTTCCCCCCCAATGGATATTATAAACAATATCATGGGGAGGGTGGACTCCCTGTGATATTGAAAATAATATCATCCATCCACACCCTGAAAATTATGAACAATATCACAGGAGAGTGTACACTCCCTGCAATATGGGGAGTAATATCATTTTCTCCTCCCCTGGATATTAGGAACAGTTTCACAGGAGGGTTTATGCATCCTGTGATATTGGGAGTAGTATCATGCTCTGCCACCCTGATATTACAAACAGTATGACAGAGGATGTACACACAGAATGTTTACAATATTGGGAGTAATATTTTCTCCCCCGGATAATACAAACAATATCGCAGCGGGGTGTACACCCCCTCGATATGAAAAGGAACATTAACTCCTTTCCCTGTGGATATTATGAACAATGTCACAGGGGTGTGTATACCCCCTTCTATATGGGAAGTAAAATGATCCTCTCCATCCTTGGATATTACGAACAATATCGCAGTGGCATGTATATTTCCTGCGATATGAAGAGTAATATCATCATCTCTCCCCCTGGACATACGGACATCCTGTGATACGGACAATATCGCAGGGGTGTGTACACCCTTTGCCATATGGGAATTAACATCATCCAATATCCGCCTAAATATTATGGACAATATCACATGGTGGTGTACACCCCCTGCGATATTAAGTGTAATAGTATACTCTCCCCCCCCTTGGATGTTATGAACAATATCACAGGGTGTGTACACCCCCTGCGATATGGGGTGTAATAGCATCCTCTCCCCTTTTGGATATTATGAACAATATCACAGGGGGGTGTAAAACCCCTGCGATATTGAGAGTAATATAATTCTTTCCCCCCCCCTGGATATTTCAAAAATATCACAAGGGGATGTACACCCCTTACGATGTTTTTAGTAATATCATCCTCTCTCCCTTGGATGTTACAAACAATATCACAGGAGGGTGTACACTCCCTGGGATATTGGGAGTAATATCATCCTCTTTCCCCCTGGATAGAGAACAATATGACAGGGGGGTGTACACCCCTGCGATACTGAAAGGATTATCATTCACTTCCCCCCTGGATATTGTGTATCATATCACAGGCGCGTGTACACCCTCTGCCACATTGGAAGTAATATCATTGTCTCCTCTCGTGGATATTATGAACAATATTACACGGGAATATACCCCGCCTGCGATATTGGGAGTAATATCCTCTTTTACTCTGAATATTATGAACAATATTATAGGGGAATGTTCATTACCTGTGATATTAAAAGTAATATCCTCCTCTCCCCCTGTGGATATTATGAACAATATCACAGTATTGTGTACACCCCCTGCGATATTGGGAATAACTTTATCCTCTCCCCCCACTCGATATTATGAAAAATATCACAGGAAGGTGTACATTCCCTGCAATATTGGCAGTTATATCGTCCTCTGTTCTCGTTAATATTATGAAGAATATTACATGGGTGTGTACACCTCCTGTGATATTGGGAGCAATATCATCCTATATCCCCCTGGAAATTAGGAACCATATCACAGGGGGATGTACATACCCTGCAATATTGGGAGTAGTATCATCTTACCCTCCTCTGCTCTTTACAAATAATGTCACAAGGAGCTGTACACCCTCTGCAATACTGAGAGTAATATCATCCTCTCTTCCCCTGGGTATTACGAACAATACAGCAGGGGGGTGCACACACAGGGTTTTTACGATTTTGGGAGTAACATCATTCTCTCCCCGCCCTGGATATTTCGAACAGTATCACAGGGAGTATACACTCCCTGCAACATTGGGAGTAACATCATCCTCTCCTTTTCTTGATATTGGCACCCCCCGCGATATTGGCAGAAATATCATCCTCTCCTTCTCTGAATATTATGAACACTATCACAGGGGGGTGTACACCCCCTTCGATATTGGGAGTTATATCATCCTCTCCTCCCACTGGATATTACGAAAAATGTTACAGAAGGCGTACACACAGGGTGTTTACGATATTGGGAGTAATATCATCTTCCCCCTCCCTGGATATTATGAACAATATCACGGGGGGAGGGGTACATCCCCTGCGATATTGAGAGTAATGCCATCCTCTCCCTTCCTGAATATTATGAACAATATCACAGTGGGGTGTACACCCCTCCTATATGGGGAGTAATATTATCTTCTCCCCCCCTGGATATTTCGAACGGTATCACAGAGGAACGTACGTGCCCTGCGATATGGAGACTAATGTCATCCTCTCCCTCCCTGAATATTACGAATAATATCACAGGGGGGTGTGCACTCCCTATGATATGGGGAGTAATGTCATTCTCTCACCTATAAACTAAAATTTTGTTCTCTTTACCTACGTTGAGAGCTTCCTATCATGTCAGTATCTATGTTATGAAGAAAAGGAGACTTAGGTGAAATATTTTTATTTATCACAACTGCTGCATCAGTTGCCTAGGACCTCAACAGCTTCACTAAAGTCTGGGAAATGTTCACGTATAAGGTCATTGCCTTAGCTGACTTAAAATTGCCCCATACAATGGTACATATAAACCCTTAGTGAAGCCTTTTAAAAAACAAACAGGTTGAAAAACGGGTTAAAGTAGGCAAATACAGCATCTGCCTTTAGGGCTATCAACTCAGGAGTTCTCTCAATTATGAAATCTTGGAGAGAAGTTTTTTTTTTCTCAAAATCCAGGTGATGACAATATTTCTTACTCCAGATCTGGCATTTTTTCATCATCACTGTCTTGTGAATCATCCTTTGCTTCATCTACTTCTGGTAAATCTACATCCTCATCACCACCCATGTTGTTCATCATCTCGGAGAAACTATCAAAATTAGACCTGTCTTCATCTGAACCATCTTCCCAGTCTTTCCAATTATTCAAGTCCACACTAAGACAATTCGGCTTTGCCCTTTCTTTTGTTAACTTTGGCCATGACTGGCCAGATTCTCCTTTTCGTAAACAACACGAAATTGATCTGTCCGTTCTTTTATGCTTGGAATCATTTGGATCAATACAGTAAAAAAGATCAATTTCATTTAAGTGCTTAAAATTATCACTTTCTCCAAGACAACTGAATATAAGTTTGGATTTTTCAAAATTTACATTAACATCCTTATGTCTTCAACACAAAATTCAACGAAGACATAGTGCCTTCGATCGTACCACTTTGCAGAAGCAGGCTGCATTGAGAACGGGGCAGGGGGACGCGCGAATGGGTGGGCGGGCCTCTCTGGTGGCGGCTGCTGGGGAGTTGACTTCTCTCGGGTGGCGACTCCGCGTTTTCTCCCTGGTCGCCGCGGCCTTTTCTCGCTCCCCTCAGGCGATGGCGGCAGCTACAGCTGCTTCTTTATATGATTTTCTGCTTAGATCAAGGAAAATTGGCTGGATTAAATTAGCCACAGGAGGGCTCCATTGCAGTTTCTGGAAGAGTAAATTCTGCAGTCACACTTTCTGGTACACAGTTGTATCTGTGCCGTCTTCAATAGGCCACGCCTATTTATAAAGGTGAAATAAGAAGCCAGGGAGGCTGGCCACGATGGCTCACGCCTCTAATCCCAGCACTTTGGAATGTCGAAGCGGGCGGATCACTTCAGGAGTTCGAGAACAGCCTGGCCAACATGGTGAAACCCCCGTCTCTACCAAAAAAATACAAAAATTAGCCGGGTGTGGTGGTGCGCGCCTGTGATGCCAGCAACTGGGGAGTCTGAGGCAGGAGGATACCTTGAACCCAGGAGACAGAGATTGCAGTGAGCCGATATAGCGCCACTGCATTCCAGCCTGGGCAACAAGAATGAAAGTCCGTCACAAAAAAAAAAAAAAAGCCAGGGCATGTAACTCAGGTACCTTTTGGACATCCATTAACAAAAATTCTAGAGAACCTTCTGGAAACCTAGAGTATATTTTCGTGGGAAAAGCACAAAATTGAGACTTGAAATGATAAGCTCTGATTTGTTCACTTTTTAAATCTTAAACATTTAAAGTTTCACAGCAACAGCTTATATTCAAGATATGCCATTGATAGATATCTACTGAATGAAAAATGGGATTATAGTTTTGTATTACCCGTTATTTTTCTCTTGCCAAGCACAAAGGTTTTTATTATAGTCTAATCTGCGGCCCAGATGCTGCTTGTGTTTGTTGTCATGTGTAACAGCATTTCCTATCATGTGGCTACAGGATAATAATTGTGATTACGAAAAGAAAACAGTACAGGAACTCACAGGTGAAACAGAATTGAACACAACTTTTACAGAACTCACCAGCACCTCACTGTGAATCTCTTAGATTGGCATCTCATGTACTTTTTTTTTTTTTTTTTTTTTCCTTTTTTACTTGAAACATTTGCTGCTCTTTTCAGAAATCACAAACAGGGTTTCAAAAGTTATTTTAAAAAAAAAAGTCTGAAGAAATATTCCAAAATTTGAGACTACTCTGAGAAGTGGTGAAAACCACATGGAAAAATATCAGGTATCTTATGTCTAATGCTCTCAGAATTCCCTGTTGTACTTCACTCACAGGAGAAGTTACAGGAACCCCTACAGGAATTACAGCGACAGGGACAGACCCAGGAACAGCCTGCACACTCAAGTTTTGAAGTTTTAACCCATTCTGTCTCCAGCTATCTCATTGCCCTTGTTGTTTGTTGTTTTATTTGTTTCTTTCTAATTTTAAAAAAAAAAGTAGTAGTAAGGGATTCTATTCAAATACATCGGAGTTGGGGGGAATTATTAGATACTCAAATCTTAGTGATGCATTTGACTATTTTTCAGGATTAAAAGCATATATGGGTAGACATTGGCTTAGAGGGGGAATGCTCACGCAGGAAAGATGAAGGAGCAACACTTTGAAGTTGATTTTTGAAGAAAAACCCTTAGTGCTCATCATTGTATAAGGACATCACTCTATAAATCAACAAACATAGCAATAGGCAATATACAATTTAAAAAATACATTAAAAAGGCATCCTTGTGGCAAAATGGCGGTTTAGATCACACTTCCTAAGGCCCACTGAAAATCATAAGCAATTGTCTTTCCTGAGCACATATATGAATTTTTCTTCCATTTTGACAGCTCTATCCTCCAGGTCATCCAGCTCCTTTGTCTGTTAGTATTGACTACTCTTCCTCCTCTCTTAGGCGTCTTCCTTTTTGCACCCAGCCCCCAAACACACTGAAAGATGAAACTCAAGCAGGCTTCCCTACTGGGAAGCCTTTTTTTTTTTTTTTCTTTTTTTTTTTTTTGAGACAGAGTCTTCACTCTGTTGCTCAGGCTGTCGTGTGATGCTATCAACCTCGGCTCACTGCAACCTCTGCCTCCCGGCTTCAGGCAATTCTCCTGCCTCAGCCTTCTGAGTAGCTGGGATTACAGGGACACACCACCATGCCTGGCTAATTTTTGTATTTTTAGTAGAGACTGGGTTTCACCATGTTGGCCAGGCTAGTCTCGAACTCCTGGGCTCAAGTGATTCACCTGCCTCAGCCTCCCAAAGTGCTGAGATTACAGGTGTGAGCCGCTGTGGCCAGCCCCCTACTGGAGACTTTTGATGGGCTTTTTTATTTATCTGAGTTACAGAAAAGGAAAGTAACAAAGATGAACGGTGCAGATAGAGACTCTCCTCAAATAGGAGTGGTCAGATCAAATCCTGCTGCCAAAATAAAGAAATAAAGAGGTGAAATGAAGACAGGGCTGAGTTTAAGAAAATCTCATGCAGTTAGCACTAGGGGAAGTGGGAGAACACAGATGAAAGCAGAACCTACTGTGCTTTTCTGTGAAAGGTGCTTAATGGCTACTCACTTTGGAGATGACTGAGTCCAAACTGCCTCATCTAATTCGTCAAGTCATCTTCCATCGGCCTGTTAAGCAGTAGCAGGCCTCCTGAGATTATTCCCTTATGTCAGAATGGGATGTTATGTTAATCCACACTATGACCATTCTGTATCTTTCTTCCCTTTGTTTCCTGGTTTATAACACTTTCCACCTCTACCTCTCATTCTGGAAAATTCTCCCATGCTCTAGACTTGAATCTCTGATACTTCACTTCCCACTTACGTGAACTTGGACGTGTTACTTGATATTGCTATGCTTTAATTTTCTTATCTGTAACTGCAGATAATAATAGTACCTACCTCATAAGGTTGTTACAGAGATTAAGTAATAATATGCATGTAAAACATCGATTGAGCTATTGTTACACAGCCTTTAAGATTCAAGTTCGAATCCCACTTCCACGCCGGGTGCAGTTGCTCACCTCTGTAACCTACTTTGGGAGGCCAAGGTGGGCGGATCAACTGAAGTCAGGAGTTCAAGACCAGTCCAGACAACAGGGCAAAACCCCATCTCTACTATAAATACAAAAATTAGCCAGGTGGGTGCCTGTAACCTCAGCTACTCAGGAGGCTGAGGCAGGAGAATCGCTTGAATCCTGGAGGTGGAGGTTGCAGCGAGCTGAGATCGAGCCACTGCACTCCAGCCTGGGTGACAGAGCAAGATACCATCTCAACAAAACAAAACAAAACAAAACCTAAATCCTACTTCTTCGTAAAGTCATCTCTAATACTCCCCAGTGGAAAGGACAATTTCCTTTGCAGATTTATTGTTAACACTTACTGTCCTCATTAACAACAGGGCCCTGAGTATACATGGTATTGGGGTCTAATTGTGTACATCTTTTCTCATCTGAACCACAGGGAAATTTTTTGGATGGTAGAGAGTGTGTCTTCTTGCAGTATCTAGCACAGTGTTCAGCATACAGCAGATATTTAATAAATAATTATTAAATCAAAAAGTGAAATGGATATTTTAATGAATTGGTTGAGTGAGTCAGTGATTTAGGGGGTCAAAGCCAGTTTTTCAACTCTTACTTCATTGCCTACATGAAAGGCATCAAAGTGTCTGGTATCAATTAGAATGGCTGAAGAGGATTTTTGGAGAATTCTGTCCCTGGGAGCCAGAAGCACCTAAGTGAGGGGGTGTCCAGTTGTGGGAGTGGAAAGCCAGAAATGAGAGAGAAGCCACAAGCTTCCTGTTCCTATGCAGGCCTTAGCTGAGAGGGAAGACTTTAACTTTTAATGAAGATTACAGTTTTACTTATTGCATTGGACTGGACATATTCATCACTGAACCGAGACTAATTTTTAATGATGACATCATCGGAACACTTTTTGTTATTTGAGAGTGACTAAGAGCTAAGTGATTCATCTTAGTTTTTATCTGAACAGTAGAGGAAGAACCAGCCCAAAAGAAGGATTCAAATGGCCAAGTGAGAAAACAAAGTTGTCTCCTGATTTCATCTCAGGAGCCCCACGGTTAATGTCATGGTGTCATGAGGTTGATTTAGTGTCTGTCAATCCTGGCCTGTTGGACAGCAGGCGGGAATGCCTGGAATCCCAGGCAGAGGTAGAAGTGTTTGTAGGGAGAGGAATAAAAGCCAGCAAAGGGAAGCAGAGGTCATGAAATGATGACCTGCTCCTGGCAGAAAGGGGATCCTGCCACATAGCCATCAGCTCGCTCCCATCCAACTTCTTTTTTGTTTTGGTTTTTGAGACAGAGTCTTTCTCTGCTGCCCAGGCTGGAGTACAGTGGTGTGATCTTGCCTCACTGCAACCTCCATCTCCTGGGTTCAAACAATTCTCATGCCTCAGCCCTGGTTAGCTCAAGTAGCTGTGATTACAGGCGCATGCCACCACATCCAGCTAATTTTTATATTTTTAGTAGAGACAAGGTTTTGCCATGTTGGCCAGGCTGGTCTCGAACTCTTGGCCTCATGTGATCCTCCTGCCTTGGCTTCTCAAAGTGTTGGGATGACAGGTGTGAGCCACTGCAGCCGACCCCATCCAACTGTTTTGATTGTTGCACAGATGTGGATGCTTCTGCTGGTCATCATCTCTGCTTCTCTCCCTCTAGGGGCCTCTCACCTCCCCCTGCAAAACTGCCAACCTGAATTACTGCCCAGTTTTTCTTCTTGGGCCCCAGAGCACAAGCCGAGAGCATGCACCTGGATTCACCAGGCTCTCAGGAGAGTTCTGATTCTTTCGAATCTCTATTATTGTTTTTAGTGTTTCTATTGGGATGCAATTGTCAGTTGTGCTTCTGCACAAACAGAAGCCCTTTTATTCTGTGGGATATTTTCAGAGAAGTCATTGCACAGTATCTTTCACAGAATGAATTGCTCTTATAACCAGTTTGCTTACAGGTCACACCTCCAGCTGGCAAGCCTTGAGACTTTACCATTTATAGAAGCTGCACCTGAGATCCTTTTGGACTGGTGCTTGTGAATTATTACGTGTGAAATTATGAACTCTCACTTAAGCATTCCTTGGAATTGTCTTAGGAAGAGAGAGATGCATTTTGATGGCTGGGGAATATAGGAATCAAGTAGACTTTTTTTTTTTTTTTTTTTTTTTTTGAGGCAGAGTCTTGCTCTGTTGCCCAGGCTGGAGTGCAGTGGTGCGATCTCGGCTCGCTTTTACCTCTACCTCCTGAGTTCAAGTGATTCTCCTGCCTCCTGAGTAGCTGGGATTACAGGTGTGTGCCACTGCACCTGGTTAATTTTTGTATTTTTAGTAGAGACGGGGTTTCACCATCTTGGCCAGGCTGGTCTTGAACTCCTGATCTCATGATCCACCCCCGTCAGCCTCCCAAAGTGCTGGGATTACAGGCATGAGCCACCGTGCCCAGCCAGACTTGTTTATTTTTAACCCCCAGGGACTTGGGGTAATAAAAAATCAGGTTTGGCTATAGCATCATAACAGCAACTGCTCCCTTGGCCACATGTAGAAAACAAACTGGGATGTTTGTTTTGTCACCTGTCTGCCTTTCCCCTCCTTTGTGCCTTGTTGCCGCTTCCCACTGCCTCTCATCAGTCCCCACTGTAGAGTCCTGCCATAGTTTGTACATTCTGCATAGTGGCCCCTATTTTGGACTTTTCTGTTCTTTTATGATAACTAGCGCTGAGAACAGCTAGGAAATCTGACATATAAATCAAGTTATAAGTGGGTGTTAATGGCTGAATGCATAATGTTTGGGGCTTGACGGAATTGTTTTTAAATTGTGTTGAGTTTGGCACAGTGGCTCACACCTGTAATCCCAGCACTTTGGAAGGCTGAAATGGGAAAGTAGTCCAGGAGTTTGAGATCAGCCCGGGGAGCAAAGTGAGACCCCCATCGCTACAAACATTTTAAAAATTAGCCTGGCATAATGGTGTGTGTCTGTAGTCCCAGCTACTCAGGAGACTGAGGCGAGAGGATCACTTGAACCCAGGAATTTAAGGCTGCAGTGAGCTATGACTGCACCACTACACTCCAGCCTGAATGACAGAGTGATGCTCTGTCTCTAAAAAACAAAAAACAAAAACATTGCCAGGAAAAATAAACTTTGGAAGATGCCTGTGTAGTAAAGGTCTAAGCTAGAAACAGTACACCAAGAAATTTATTCTTATTGGGTATTTGACTGGAGGAGAGTGGTTTCTGTGTATATGTTGTTGGTGGAGGGAGGAGAGTCTGAGGGAAAAATAGGAATGCCAAGGAATGAATTGATATTTGTTAAGCAGTAGCGTTTCAGTGCACAGATTCTACAGCCAGAGGGTATGGGGTCAGGTCCCAGTTCTACCACATCGTAGCTGGTGGCAACTTCAGACAAGTTACTTAATCTCCTGTACCCAAATTTCATTTGTAAAATGGGGATGTTAGTAGTTCAGTGCTTCTCAGGGGTGTTTTGAGTTAATTTGTGTAATCTACTTAGCATACACATGGCGCATATGTGCTATGTCAGCACCAGCTACTAAGACTCCTAAGTGTTTCTCCAGCCCTCTTGAATGAACTCCTTTCTGAGTCAGGTAAGCAGAAGGGCTGCAGAAAGGACTCTGTGAGACCCAGGGACATGGGAGCACTGTGTTTATTCCTAATAGAAAAGGTATGACCCAGAGAAAGGAAAAGAACGTTGATACGGGTTGGTTGTGTCCCCGCTCAAATCTTAACTTGAATTGTATCTCCCAGAATTCCCGCATGTTGTGTGAGGCATCTAGCGGGAGGTGATTGAATCAGGGGGCTGTTCTTTCCCATGCTATTCTGGTGATACTGAATAAGTCTCACAAGATCTGATGGGTTTATCAGGGATTTCCACTTTTGCTTCTTCCTCATTTTCTCTTGCTGCCACCGTGTAAGAAGTGCCTTTCTCCTCCTGCCACGATTCTGAGGCCTGCCCCGCCATGTGGAACTGTAAGTCCAATTAAACCTCTTTTTCTTCCCAGTCTCGGGTACTTCTTTATGAGCAGCATGAAAACGTTCTGCCTGTTACCTTGAGGAATATGACATGACTTTGGTGCAATGGGGACCCCAGGTTTTAGAACCTCCAGGGTTTCTCTTTTGGGGAACGTCAGGAAACTGCAGATTTCATGGAGAGACAGAGACTAGCACCAACACTGTTGGTAGGGCAACCAGTGCCCATGAGTAAGTGAAATGGAAGAATGTGAGAGGCCTGTTTTGTGCACATAGGAGCCATCCCCTAGGACTCTCAAAAATACTTAAGGGGGACTCTTCATGGGACCAAAGCCCTGTACTGTAAGAGGAATAATAGAAATATGTTCAACCTGAGTTATAATCTGACAGGGCCTATCAGTATGCAAAAGCTAGCAAGTCTAGTCATACACATACAAGAGATCTCATTAAATCTGTTGACTCTCAGGAAGTCTCCTTGGGCCTCTTGCTTGCTTTTCTTTTCTTGCTAGCTGTTTTTTTCCCCTCCTTCCTTGTCTGCAAAATTGTTTCCTGAATGTCTGGGTTTTAAACATATTTTGATTTCATCCATGGAAACCAGAAACCAGGCTGGGGAGTTATTTACTTCTTGCCACTCTAATTGGGGTTTGGAATTCTTTCTTGTGGATGCTGTCTCAAAGCTACCTCTCTTGCTCTCTATGCGCGATATTACTCATTAATAAAATCGTGGAAAATGCTGACACGGATACCCTCAGGAAAGCCAAGATAGCCCTGGAGCAAGGATTGAAGCCCCTGTGCTTGCTGATGATGTAATATACTTGAGCAGGTGCCATCTCAATGTTAGATAAGCGTGAAGAGACCTGGCCATGCTTCTCTCACAGGCTCCTTGGTGAATGGATGGGCTCTAGTGCTGAAGGATGGATTGCCACAGTCGTGGCAGACCTATGGTCAGCATCTTTAAGTTTAGCACTCAATTGCTCTAAACAATTACTTCATATGTACTAGTCTCGTCTTTGCAAATAGGTGATCATTTCTTTGGTATTTCTGCAGTGTTTGGGAGAAACCAGAACATAATAAAAGCTTAATAAATATTTAATTGCTACTGTACGAAATTAGAACAATGGAGCAAATATTTTCTTCTTTCAGCTCATGTAGTACTCACATCCTGCTTGCTCATATGCAATTTCAACAGTGAGAAGTGATACTCCACTCACTTCTTAATTCCTCCCTTTGGCATGTGGCTGGCATGGATTTTTGACATACCAGGGTAAACATGGCTATCATGTCAATAGTGCTGTCACAAGGAATGAGGAATTGCACCAAAGCTGATTGCAAGAAAGAAAGCTTTTAATTGTTAAACTCAGATATATTGTGAACCAGCAATGATGGTGAAAATATGCAGAATGCAGTGACAGTCTAATGGGCTGGAGTAACATCAGACTAATGCATCAAAATGAACATGTGGTAGAACAGAAGGCAGAAATTAAAAATGTCTTTACACACGCCTATAAGCCCAGCACTTTGGGAGGCCGAGGCAGGTGGGTTATCTAAGGTCAGAAGTTCAAAACCAGCCTGGCCAACATGGTGAAACCCCATCTCGACTTAAAATACAAAAAAATTAGCCGGGTATGGTGGCAGATGCCTATAATCCCAGCTACTCAGGAGACTGAGGCAGGAGAATCACTTGGACCCAGGAAGTGGAGGTTGCGGTGATCTGAGATTGCGCCGCTGCACTCCAGCCTGGGCGACAGAGCGAGACTCTGTCTCAAAAAAAAAAAAAAAAAAAAAAAAAAGTCCTAACAGATGGATTCTTATTAATTTATACAATAAGTGTACCTCATTCCCCACCCCTACTCTCATTTTGTTGGGAGCAGTCTTTTGCTAACCATGCAAATATTAGACATTTACTTGCATAATTTCTTCTGTGTATTTTTATACACACTACATTTTGAGAATGCAGTTAGGAATTGGGCTTTTGCTCACAATTGTTCTCTTTCACTGCCTCAACACAGACATTATTGTCAACAGTGACTACTCTATGGGGATTGTGCTTTGCTTTCTCAAATGTTGAACACAACGCTACATTAAATGAGCAGGCCATGCAATTCCTTAACCACAAAGGCTATTCACCCTCCTACTCCTCTCCTTCCCCTCAAGTGCTCCTTCTCAGTCCTTTTCTTTTCAGATTTAACAGTCCTGATCAGTAGATCCAGAGCTGCTGGGACCTCCCAACAGCCATCTCAGAGTGTATGTTATTTGGCTAGGGTTGCCATAGCAAAGTACCACAGACTGGGTGGCTTCAGCAGCAGAAATTTATTTTCTCACAATTTTAGAGGCTAGGAGTCCAAGAACTAGTCATTAGCAGGTTTGGTTTCCTTTGAGGCCTTTCTCCTTGGCTTGCAGATGTTACATTCTCATCATGTCCTCACACAGTCATCCTTCTGTCTGTGTTTTCTGTGTCTTAATCTCCTCTTTTTCTTCTCTTTCTTCTTCTTCTTCTTCTTTTTTTTTAATTGGGACAGAGTCTCACTCTGTCACCAAGGCTGGAGTGCAGTGGCACAACCTTGGCTCACTGCAGCCTCCACCTCCTGGGTTCGAGCAATTCTCCTGCTTTAGCCTCCCAAGTGGCTGGGATTACAGGTGTATGCCACCTTGCCTGGCTAATTTTTGTATATTTAGTAGAAATGGGGTTTCACCATACTGGCCAGGCTGGTCTTGAACTCCTGACTTCAAGTGATCCAGCCACTCGACCTCCCAAAGTGCTGAGATTACAGGCATGAGCCACTACACCTGACCTTAATCTCCTCTTCTTATAGGAACAACAGTAATATAGGATTGTGGCCCACCCTTACCAACCCATTTTAATGTAATTACCTCTTTAAAGGCCTTATATCCACATACAGTTGTTAATGGAAAGATCAGACTCTTAAAGTATTATAAAGGGGTTTATTCTGAGCCAATATGATGAGTGACCATGGCCCAGGGAGCAGTCTCAAGAGGTTCTGAGAAACCAAGGCAATTGGTTTATAGTTTGGTTTTGTACATTTTAGGGAGACAGGAATTGCAGGTAAAATCATAACTCAATTCATGGAAGGTGTACATTGGTTCAGCCTAAAGAGGCAGAATATCTTGAAGGAAAGATTGTTTACAGGTCATAAGTGGATTCAAAGATTTTCTGACTGGTGATTGGTTGAAAGAGTTAAAGCTTTGTCTAAAGATGTGAAGTCAGTAGAAGGAAATGCTTGAGTTATGATAAGGAGGGTTGTGGAGGCCAAGGTTCTTCATCCGGCTGTTCATATGTATTCTTTATAATGCTGTTTATAATAAACTAGTTAATGTAAGTAATGTGTTTTCCAAGCCCTTCTAGCAAATCATTGAACCTGAGGAGAGCATTGTGGGAATCCCCGTTTTATAGCCAGTCAGTCAGAAGTATGGATGGCCTAGACTTGTGATTGGCATTTGAAGTCAGGTCAGTCTTGTGGGATGCTGTTCTTAACCTATGAGATCTGCACCTACTGTAGGTAATTTGGATAGACATTGTTCAGGGACTGCTTTTGTAAAAGTAATGAAAAGCCACAAGGTTAAGATTATGGAAGGGGCTTGGATTCTGCTAAAATGTGGGCATACTTTCTATAATCCTTACTACTCAGGAGTCATATTGTAGATCATAGTAACAAACATTCTTTTTGTTTATATTTTATACTAGTATTAGGGCATTATACTGGTTTTTAGAATTTTAGGTAATTATATTGCCTATGAATTTTATATCAAAATTGTAACTGGGGGCATTACAAAGTCACAAGATTTGTGACTTTCCTCAATTGTTCCTATAGATAAACATCAGATTGGTCTTTGGAGGTGTTTTTCAGACTGACCTTACCCAGACTCATGACTCATGACTCAGCTGGTCCTGCAGCCCCCAGGCCAGAGGTGGACTCAGCATACAAGGACTGTTTTCCACACCCCTGCAACTGCATCCTTAACCAATCAGCAGCACTCATTCCCTAGTTCCCCGCCCACCCTAACCTATGGGCCTTGGGGAGACAGATTGAATCATAACTCCCATTCTCCCATATGATTGGCCTTGAGTTCATTAAATTCTTTCTTTACTGAAATCCCACGGTTTCAGTGAAGTGGTTTTGTCTGTGCAGCAAACAAGAAGAACCTATCGGGCAATTATGGGGAAAGTTGGAGAATTGATTGTTGGTGTGGAAAAAGTCCACCCATTTGGTGTCCGAGTGTTAGGAGTAGAAACAGGTCACAGGAGCAAATTTGCTTTCTTTTTGTGTTTTATGCTAGAATTAGGGCACTATATTGGTTTTTTTAATTTTTATGTAATACCTATGAATTTTATATCAAAATTGTAATGGAGGCATTACAAAGTGTTTGTTTTAAAAATAAGTGTTGGATATGATAGGGTTGAGACTCTGCACCAGAGGTTAAGCTTCTTAAAGGCAGGAATGTCTGTTATCATTTTTTCTTTCTCCAACTCTAAACCATCTATGGTATGTAGAATGTGTTCACTATATAGCTGTTTGTTAAGTGAATGCTTTACTTACATCTTCTTCTATTTTCATCATTGTAGAAATGTGGAAGAAAGAAAAATTTTAATAGCTCTATATCACAGTTAATGTTTTCACCAATTTATGCATACATTTCAACTGTTCACTACGCATTAATAAATACAATAAAAGGCACAAGGAAATGGAGGGTCATAGAGGTTGGAGGAGAGCCAGAAGATTTCAGTGCCCAGAGAAAGAGAGAATTTCAGGAAGGTTGGCAGCATCATATTCTTGAATTCCTTATTTTTTTAGAGATTAATTTATAGCCTGCCTGAGGATTCCCTTGGTTTATAATCACTTGAGATTGATTCTGAATGTTGCTAACTGGAACCTTTTGTAATTTCACCCCTTCAAATTCCCCAAAGAAAAGAAAGATAAACGATGATTAGAAGTCAGAACTGAGACTCTCCCATTCCTCACCTCTATGTTTTTATTTATTTATTTATTTATTTATTTATTTATTTATTTATTTATTTATATATATATTTTGAGACGGAGTCTTGCTCTGTCGCCCAGGCTGGAGCGCAGTGGCGCGATCTTGGCTCACTGCAACCTCCGCCTCCTGGGTTCAAGCAATTCTCCTGCTTCAGCCTCCCTAGTAGCTAGAATTACAGGTGCTTGCCACCACACCCAACTAATTTTTATATTTTAGTAGAGACAGGGTTTCACCATGTTGGCCAGGCTGGTCTCAAATTTCTGACCTGGAGTGATCCACCCACCTCAGCCTCACAAAGTGCTGGGATTATAGGCGTGAGTCACTGCACCCAGCCCTCTCCTCTACATTTAGGAAAACAAACAAAGCACTGCAGTTCGGTAGTGTCTCAGGTAATGTTCCCTGGAAAGTGGACTCTGAGATGGAGGCCAGTAGGCAGGAAGTTTATCAAGGAGCATGCTTTGGATTTACGCCTGTGGATATGCAGGAAAGGAAGCAAGAAAGTGCAAGGGAAAAGTTGGGTGGTAATGATGAACTTGGCAAAGGCCTCAGCTGACCCTATGGGGAATGCTGAAACTGAAACCCTTTTTGAATTTTCTCAAGTGGCAGGGGCTGGACTTTGATACCACACTTTCACCAGTCAGTGGACACAGGTTGCCCACAGAAGGAGGGGGTGACCTTGAGTGATTTGGCTCTTTTAGATGGAAAATGATTCCCAGAGTGCTGCCAGCACCCCCAGCAGCTGAGGGCCTGCCTTCCTGAAAGGGAGGCTCACCACTGTGTCCGCTCCGTCTCACATCTGCTCTTCTGGGATTCTGCTTGGAAACCAGCAATTGCACAACAGCTTGTGATGTTAAATGCTATAAGTAAAATGGGGTCATGATTTTATCTGTCTCTCTTGGACTTGGGGAATCTTTCTATCTTCTCTTTGGGGATTCAGTCTTGCTTTTCTTTTCTTTCTGAAGTCTAATTATGAAGAATGAGACAAATGTACCAAAATCTGAAATGGTCAACTCAATACCCCATCTAAAGCAAATGGGAAAACATTTGTTTCTTGCCCTAAAGAAAAGAATTTTTTCCCCTTTATGGGATTGAGATGGTAAAGATTTCTGATTCAGGCTGGGAGCTGTCAGAACGAATAAAGCAATTCTGTTTAAACACTTTCCTTTTGTCTATCTTTGAAATGAATTACCAAATTAAGCCACCTAAGTGCACTCTTAACTCTTGGTTCTCTTCCTCATATTTTGTTTCCTGTTTCATATGGAAATTATGTTTTCTTCCCCGCTTTGTGTCAGATGATTCTATGGGAAATTCTCCAATAATGTCCTCAGATGATCTCCCACATTCAAATGTGGCTTTTCTCGGCTGAAAGGCGTGGGCTCCTTATTCGAACTCATTCTAACTCTCAGACAATTTTAGAGGCTGGTGTTTCTTTTCCTAACCAGAACATGCTTTCTGCTTTGGGGCCAGAAAAAACTATTTTGATTTCATACCAGTGACTGAAAACTTTGTAATACAATGGGCATGAAATAAGCAAGAAATTCAAAGTAATATTTTTTATGGTTTTGTGTGGCATAGGTTTTTTCAACATATATTCACATTAAGCATCTCTATGGAAAAAATATATGAATTCTGATTTTTTACTTCTCTTAATCTGTTGGTCAGAATTCTCAGGTTATGTTACTTTGAATAGAATGCTTAGAAATGTACATTCCCTTTCTCTCCTGCTCGGAGCTTAAGCAGTTCCTTGAACAACCAAGGTACTAAACATAAATTTCTTAATTGGTTGGTTGTCTCTTACTACTCAAACTTTAAGCCTTGATTTTTTCATGTTTGTTCTCCTTGCTGTGATTTTGGAAGGCAGACTTGTATAAAAGAGAACCTGGCAACTTCTTAGAAGGGAGACAGTGGAAACTACAGGATGCATTCCTCTATGATTTTTTTTTTTTTTTTTTTTTTTTTTGAGACAGGGTCTCACTCTGTCACCCAGGCCAGGGTGCAGCAGTGCAATCACTGCTCACTGGCAGCATCCGCCTCCCAGGCTCAAGTGATCCTCCCACCTCAACCTCCTGAGTAGCTGGGATTACAGGTGTGCACCACCATGCCTGACTCATCTTTTGTGTTTTTTGTAAAGATGGGGTTTTGCCATGTTGCCCAGGCTAGTCTTGAACTCCTGGGCTCAAGTGATCTGCCTGCCTTGCCTCCCAAAGTGCTTGGATTACAGACGTGAGCCACCACTCCTGGTCTTGCCTGGCTTCTTAATTAAACATCAGTTGTGAGTTTGATCCGTATTTTTTTGTCTGTTGTCAAAGATAGTTCATGGTCTTTGCTGTGTTGGATTTCATCTTTAAACCTCCTTTTCCCTCACCCCTTCTTTTATCTCATGACCAAATCCTGCCAATGTCATCTTCAAATGTATCTAAAGTCTCGCTCCCTCCACGGGCAGTAATTCCTGCTTGAAGGCTGCTTTGTCTTTTGATCCATGTCCTCACTTCTGTTCCTGCTTCTCTCTCCTCCTATCTACTTATGTGGCTGGCGGGACTGTTATAACAAAGCAGATTATACTAGTTAGTCACATACTTGAAACATGTCATGAGTTCCCAGTGCATTTAGGATAGTGCTCACAGCCTGCACATGGTCTACAAGGCCTTGTGTGAACTGGCTTGTGCCTGACACCATCCCCTGCCCTCTCCGGGCACCTCTGCAGCTCCATTTTGTTCTTCCAGTTCCTCCTAGAGTCAAGCTTTTCCCTGTCCTCAACGTTGGTATATGTGATGTTTTTCTACTTACTTTCCCACTCTCCCTTGACCTGGCAAATTCCTGCTCTGTCATTTCTCAGAGAGGCCACCTCCAATGTTCTTGTCTATGTTAAATCTTCCTGTTATTTTCATTGGCAGTGATTGCCACACCTAACACCAACATTTATTGCATTTACCAACACAACTGTTAGAGTAACTGTCTAATGCTCATCTTCCCACTAGACTGTGGACACCGGGGGGCCGGGTCTTTTTGTTTGCTGTTGTGTCTGCAGCGTCTAGCACAGTGTCTTGTATGTAATGGCTGCTCCGAAAATGAGCGAATGAAAGCAGAGTCTCAGGAGCTATGACAAAGTTTACCTGAACATGTAAATGAGATGTCAATGAAGGGGACTTTTCATTTACACCTTTTCGGATCTGAAGCTTTTCAGCTGAAAAGAGGTAGATAGGGTATCAGGATTTCTGAGCATTTTGCAGCTCAACCAATCAAGGCAGGCAAACATTCGCTTAATAAGCTGCTCTGGCCAAAGCTCATTCTTTCATTTTAAGAAATACAGTTCCCGAATGACAAGCAGCGTAAACACCATCCCAGAGTGACACTTTGAATGAAACATTAGAGCTGTGTCCATATTAACCCCACAGGCAACTACATTCATCCCTGTCCTCTGTACTGTTCTTCTCCTCCACTGCTGTAGCAAATACACAATATATAATGCAGTAAATAAATCTGCAGCGAATAGAACGACAGATAAGTTAACCTAACTCTAAAAAGCCATTGCCAATGGCTTTTTAGACCACAAGAGGGAGCTGTTTAAACTCTTGTTAACAAGGAAACAATTGAGAGAGAAGAAACTTGGCAATCCTAAGGTTGACCAGATGGGCACCTATTTATATGATATTGACTCTGGAATTCCATTTATTTTTAAGCTACAAAAATTTTAATTCTTTTTATCTGCAATGTAATTAGCATTTTAAATAGTGATATTAAAGGCAGTGAGTTGTTTTTGCCTTAAGATCCAATTTTAAATCTCATTTAACTAGTTTGGAAAAGTGTAAATATTTAATTAAGGGACAAGGAGATGAAGACTACTTTCATACTAAATCTATTTGCTAAATACTTACTAACAAACCGCCTCATGAACAAATAAGCTTTTCTTTAAAAAATACTGTTTCTTTCAATAGTCTATAAGGTCTTAAATATTTAAATATGTGTGCAAATCAGATTTTTTAAAAGATATACACAAACTATGACTTGAGAACTCCTTTCTTAAGAACACTGCAGTCTAATTATAGACATATTTACATACCATGAATCCAGTTATATGACAACTGCTCTTGCCAACCCTCCTGGTCACTCTGAGAATGAATGCAGTTAAATTATCTAAAGGGACCTGACCCAAGGGCAGAGTATGTTTTTCTACAAAGGGGCCAGTGAGAGGGCACATTGGTGGGAGTCAAATGACCAATCATAGTAACAGTAGTGACATTCATTGAGTGTTTATACAGGCCAGGCACTGTGCTTAAAGCACCGTACATGGACTAGATCATTAATTCCTTCCAAAGCTGCAAGGTAGCTTCTATTACTGTTTTTATTTTAGAGACGAGAAAACAGAAGGGTTAAATATCTAACAGAAGATCACAGAGCTATTAATGGGGGGAGCCAGGAGTTGAATCCCGCTGCAGAGGAAGGATCACTAAATGTGATTCTCCTCAACTGGCAAGTCCGACTGTGGGTTAAAGCATCAGGCCTCTGGGTGAAATGCTTCTTTTCCTGCAATGGGCCAAATCTGTACATTGTTATCTTCATTTTGAACAGTGGGATTCTGCCAAGATTCTCTTCTTCCCATAAAATGTTTTGTCCTAAGACGGGAGAGAAAGCTTTTGTCGTTGTACACTGAGCACTATATCCAGGATGATTGTCAGTGAATAGGAAATGTGTTAAACATGGCGGTTTTCTGCTGATTCACTTCTGTGATGTCAAGACTTATGGGAATACAGACAAACTTATCTGAATCACAGACATCACTTAATATTAAAAGGGAAGCCACCAAAATGTTCTAAGACAGAGGACTTGTAAAAAATTCCAGCAGTTTACCATAGTGGTCCTAGAACCTAAGTGTGTTTTGAGTAAATATTCAAACATGTCCTATGAGCAGAAACATAAATGTCATCTTCCTGGTTCATGGTGGGACTGTGGCCCGTTTGTTACAGGGGAATTAGGGGGTTAAGAATCCCCTTGCTAACGATCATCTATTGCCATTCTGCATTTTCTCCTTACCCTACGCTCAGTCCTATTCCTAACTGGGATCTTTAAATACTTAGAAAACGTTGCTGGCCCGGCGGGCTCATGCTTATAATCCCAGCACTTTGGGAGGCTAAGGTGGAACCAATTGCTTGAGCCCAGGAGTTCAAGATCAGCCTGGGCAACATGGCAGTATCCTGTCTCTACAAATAATTGTTTTTAGAAATAGCCAGGCTTGGTGGTGCGCACCTGCAGTCCCAGCTACTAGGGAGGCTTAGATGGGATGATCACTTGAGCCCAAGAGTTCAAGGCTACAGTGAGCTATGATCACACCACTGCACTCCAGTCCAGTCTGGGCAACAGAGTAAGACCTTGTCTCAAAAAAAAAAAAAAAAAGGTAAAAATAAATATAGGCTGTCCAACAAACTTTAATTTTGGATAAACAACAGATAATTTTCTCAGCCTGTGTTTTCCAAATGTTACATTGGAGATTCTTGTATTTAAAATTATCCATTGTTTATATCTGAAATGCAAATTTAATTGGATATCTTGTATTTGTATTTGCTGAATCTGCCAGCCCTTCTCTTTGCCTCACTGATCAGATGGAGCTTAGCGGTTAAGAGGATAGGCCCTGGATCTGGACCACTCAGAAGGCTTGCTAGCTATGGAATTTCAGCAAATTACTTAGCTTCTCTGTGCTTAGTCTTCTCATCTATAAAAGGGGATAATAATAGAACCAATTCACCTTATAGGTCTGTTGTCAGGATTAAATGATTTAGTGCATCCAACCACTCAGTAATTGTCTCAGTCCTTTCAGGCTGCTATAACAAAATACCACAAAATGAGTAATTTATAAACAGTAGGAATTTATTTTGCACAGCTCTGGAGGCTGCAAGGTCCAAGACCATTGCACCAGTAGATTTAGTGTCTGGTGAGGATCTGTCCCATCGATGGCACCTCCTTGGGGCATCCTCACGTAAGATACCTCACGTGCCCCCTTCTTTTATAACAGCACCAAATCCATTCGTGAAAGTCAAGTGTTCATGACTCAATCACTTCCTAAAGGCCGCTTAATACTATCGCATTGGGTCTCAGGTTCTAACCCATGAATTTGGGAGAAACACATACATTCAAATTATAGCAGTAATTGAGTAAATACTCAACAAATGTTAGCCATCATTATTATTATTACTTTTAGAGATGTTCCTCATATCTAAAATACTCAAATTTACAGTATTGTGGCAGCTTTTTTGAGAAGCAAATGAGATAGCGTACTGACAGCATTTGGCATAGAGTATGCCTTCCTTAACCAAAATAGCTACACTTCTATGAAGGTTGGTGTGTCATCAGAACCCTTTCTTTCATTTATTTTAAAGGATTGTAGAAGTCTGAAGATGCAGCACTTTGTGCTATAACTACTGAGGATGGATTTTTGAAAGGTCCTCGGAGAGAAAGAGAAACAGAAGATTTAGCATATGACTTTCTTCTCAACACTCTGATTATGGACACTTGTGGTTGAGCTTATAAATCTTATACATTTATTGAAAAATTCTGAGTCCAGGGAGAGTAAGTGATTTGGCCAAGGTCAAGCCACTCTGTGGTATATCAAAAAGTAGGAACTCTTTCTTGGGTGGGTGAGGCTTGAAGGTTTGAGGTATGGAGAGAAAGCGCCTCTTGTTGTCCATGGCCGTTTGACTGGCTTATGTGCCTGTGCGCCACTGGCCCCCACTCTCTCAAACTCCAGGAACTCTGACTTCCTCACGGGGGATGCTAGGAAAGGGGCCTGGCGCTCCCTCCTGGGGGCATGAGTATGGCAGCCCACTAAACAGCTCCCCAGAAGCTCCTTTGGGGGTGAATGAATCCTCCCCAGTGGCTCATTCACCCCCAGTGAAGGACTTGAATGCTAGAGAGAGTAGTTATTCATGAGAGCCCCAGCTATGTGAACAGTCGAATATACATTCAAGATCTAATAATTTTTATTATCTATTAACAGCTGAGATATTGAAGGTCTGTGAACACTAGAATCTGCAGTTCCTGAGAGCTATGTGTGTACAATATTGATGAGACTTCCATCGTGTCATCAATTTTCTACATTGGAAATCATTAGAAACCGGACAAAATGAAACAGAATTTTTCTTTCTGTCCTATTATCTACTCCAAAGATTTCTCTGTGGGGCTATCCAAATAGAGCATACCTGTTTGCCTATTTCAAGCAAAGGCCAGATAAGAGAAAAAGAAAGCCCAGAGCATACTCTTTGGACGGAGCTTTGTCTAGAGAGGAAACCAGGCAGGGATGAAGAGCAAGTCCAAATATAGACTCGAACTGCCCCTTAGGGATGTGAGAGTGCACCAAGGTTAGAACAACAATATATCAGAACTGGAATGTGGCAAAGATATCTGATACATCTAATACAACCTGTCAGTTTACAGACAAGGAAGCCAAAGCCCAGAGCAGTCTGGAGACTTCCACAAGGCCATATGTCTGGAGAGAGGTGGAACTGGAATGAGAACTTTGTTCTTTTGTCCCCCTGACTATTGCTGCTTTAATTAATTAATTAATTAATTAATTAATGTTAGAGATAGGGTTTCCCTGTGTTGCCCAGGCTGGAATGCAGTGGTGCTATCGTGACTCACTGCAGCCTTGAACTCCTGGGTTCAAATGATCCTCCCACCTCAGCCTCTCAAGTAGATGGGACTACAGGCATGCACCACCATGTCCAGCTAATTTTTAGTTTTTTTGTAGAGATGGGGTCTCACTCTGTTGCCCAGGCCAGTCTTGGACACCTGGTCTCAAGTGATCCTCCTGCCTTGGCCTCCCATAGTGCTAGGATTACAGACGTGAACTACCAAGCCTGTCCTTACTGTTGGTTTTGTGAGAGAATTGTTGCCATCCTTTTACAAGTGCCAAGCTAAAAATTGCCAAAATCTTGAACCTGACAGAGAGGAGGAGCTGCAGGAAGCAGGCACCACCCTTGTGGGGCTGAATGTAACTTTAGGAAATGGGGAAATGATTGGGACTGTACTTCAGATGCTCAAATGCCTGAAGAGTTGGAGTGGTTTTGAGATTCGGTGTATCTCTTCTGTGAAGTGTGTACATGTGGGTGATGGACATGGTAGGAGGAGGTGGGGACAGGGAGGGAATCAATGGACACCACCCGAGATGAAACGAAGCCTAGGATGTGAGTCCTACCTGTACAGTGTTTGTGAACCAGTTGCGGAGGTCCAATCACAAGCAGGATCGCGAGATGATGATGACTCACTGTGTTATAGGTACCAGTTGCTAAGTGGTGTTTCAGAATCTAAAGTGTAACCCATCTTCTGATCCTTGGGTGAACCAGCTTCCATGAGTCACTTTAGCAAGGAAAACAGTTTTATTTCATTAAGATGGCATGTGTGGCCTCTAGAGAGACTGCAATCTTAACTGTATAGTGTTTCTATCTAACAGAAGATGAAACACCAGTAGTTTGCAATTTTTTACAATTCCAAAATTTTCATTCAGAAACTGCTGTCATATGGTTGTTGTCCCAGGAATAGACTACGAAATATTTTCCTAGTAGCATCATAGTCACAACTGCTATATTTTCTTTTTCAGTCAGTTTTCAGATGTCTGGTCTTTCCTCTGTCATGTCTTCCGGGGCCAGACATTTATTTGTAATATGCCTCTTTAGTGTCACATTAATAATAATCGAAGATGCTGTGCTGTGTGCTCTGTGCTTGCAAAGATGAGAAAGACGGGATTTTTCCCAGAAGGGGCACACCATCTATTGGGGCTGGTGGTGGGGAAGAAGTAGAGGGAATGGGAGAAGGAGGTGATGAGACAAGATCATAGATCCTTTACCTCAAGGCAAGGTACCAGTAGTGCCAAAGGAGAGTACCCCAGCATGCTATGTGTGTGAACTGGAGATGAAACCCAGTTAGGGGCAGCCTTAAGGAAAGAAAGGAGGAATTAAAAAGACTGCATATATTCACAGAAGGTGACATTTGAACAGGTCCTTGAAGACTGTGTCAGCACAATGTTGCAAAGCTAAGAATATCAGGGAGGAAGGAATAGCCTAGTTTGGTTGAAAGTAGGTTACTTGAGGGAGTTGGTAGAGATAAGATGGAAAAAAATGTACTGCGATAACTTTGGTTGAGAAGGAGTTTGGCCTTCAGTTGACAGGCAATGGGAAAGCCTTGAAAATCGTTGAGCAGAGGCCCAATACGCAGTCAAATAACTTCCATTGTTTTTCTATGTGACATTTTTATTAGAAAGAAACAAATGGCAAACAAGCTAGCTGATATGGCAATCTTATTTAAGTCAAGGAAACTGCATTGTGACATAGAACTAACTACATCTTACCTCGTATACTTTCCACATGTTTGTCACTTTATATATAAATGTTTTTCATACTAATGGCCTGAGAGGCTGTGAAGTACTACTGAAAGAATCCTCAAAAGAAGATGTATGCAACAGCATGGATGAATCTCAGAGGAATCGTGCTAAGTGAAAGAAGGCAGATTCAAAAATTACACTGTGTGAATTCATTTATATGACATTCTAAAAAAGGCCAAACCATAGAGAAGTAAAACCGAACGGGGGTTGCCGGGGGTTAGGGATGGGGGAAAAGATCTGACAACCTTCAAGAGGAAGGAATTCTTTGGGGTTTTAGAGTCGCTCTGTATCCTGTTTATCTTGGTGATTACAAGAATCTATGCATGTGTTATAGTTTGTAGAACTTAACATCAACATTTTTACTATAGGTAAATTTAAAACACAAATATACAAGGAAGAGAACATTCAATTATGTTTAGATAATGTTTCTTGATGTCCAATTCTTCAAAAGCTGGTAATTTCTTGTAGTATGTATGGCAAGTATGTACACAGATATATTTAACTAGCTATATATATTGATTAATAATAAATTATCTTACTATAGCTATAAAAGAAAGCCTACTATGTTTTCTCAGATATTAGGGACTTTATTAGAGACCCCACTGTCCTTGTTGTATTAAATAGATATGACACTTGTGAATAGTATATTAATTGTTTTTACAGTGACTACTCTTGAAATATTTCATCTTCTAATCTTCTTCCAATCTTGTTTGTGTTAGAAACATGCTTAATAAAGTTCACATGCATAGATTCTTGTAACCACCAAAATAAACAGGATACAGAACAACTCTAAAACCCCAAAGAATTCCTTCCTCTTGAAGGCTGTCAGATCTTTTCCCCCATCCCTAACCCCCGGCAACCCCCGTTCTGTTTTACTTCTCTACGGTTTTGCCTTTTTTAGAATGTCATATAAGTGAATTCACCCAGTATAATTTTGGAAGAATTCTTCTAAACATTCTTCTTCCAATCTTGTTCATGTTAGAAATGTGCTTAATACAGTTTTTGATTATAATCATTATTAAATGTAAATCTCAAATAAGACTGAATTTCACAGATTTTGATTTAGTGATGCTCAAATAAATGAAGTGAGCTTTTGAAGTATGGTTGTCACGAACACTTCTCTATCAGCAGAGAATCTCGGTGATAGGTGACTGTGTTTTCAAAGTACAGCTATTGCAACCCATAATCCAAATCAAAGTCTCAAACCACATTGTCAATGTGCTGAGGATGGAAAGTAAAGGGCTTTGTTGTTTATTATGGCCCAGGATAAAAAGAGGGACTGACATATTATAGATTACAAGTTCCAAAATGATTTCATCCCATGTTTTCTTTGAAGCTTTTTTGTCTTACTCTCACTGTGTGTTTTTGACTAAAATAGTGGTTGATGCTTCTCTTAAAATAACACATTGCCTTTTGACTTAAACCTGTGTTTAACTCTGTAGATTAATAGCTTCCTGGGGCTGAGTGTCGTACTCCTCAACTCCACCACGTTTATAGTTTACATGTTAATGGGGTGCTGCTCCCCACCAGAGAGGGGGCCCCAACCAAATCTAACTTCTCTTTAGAGGCAAAGGGCTGCAGCCACAAACCACATGAAGTCCTTTAGTAGCATGGGATGGAATGAACAATTTGGATGTGCATTGGTGTTTCTAGTTTCATTCTCATGGATGGCTGTCACTGATGATAAAGGGCAATATATGTTGTTAGAGTTATTTTTAAATTAGTAAAATTTGGTAGATGAGATTTCAATGTCCCTAAAATGTTCCAGGACACTGTCTTCATCAGACATAATTGGAACATCTTCACTTACCAGCTGTATTTCCATTGCATAGTTCCTCATTTCTGCCTCATTGCCATTGGGCTAAACCCTGTCTGAGCCTTCACTATATTCAGACTACTCCTGTTCTCTTTCCTCCATTTACACAGTTGCAGAACTGACTGACTAGGCAGATATATTAAAAACTCTCTAATGGATTATTATTGTTCTCAGGATAGAATCCAAAATTCTCAACTGTTCTCAAAAGTCTGGAGAGCTTGCTCATTCTAGCAGCTGCGTTTCTTATTGATTTCATTCTCCACCTTAGTTCTTCCTTCCCGAGAGCCTTAGTATATATTCCCTCCGCCTGGAATGCTCTTCTTCTTAGACTGCTCTTTCCTTCCCAATCTTCAGATGCCTATTTGAGCAGCCCTCCCCAGAGATGACATCCCGGAGCCCTGAGTCTGAGTCAATGCCCTTTGGTATGAATACCTCTTATTTCTCCTTAGTAGCACCTGTCAAAATTGCAATTGAGCAATGAGTTATGAAATTATTTGTTGGTTGCTTTCCCTGATAGAATTGGCCCATGCTTCTTGGGAACATTTCTGTCTTATCCCCTGGTGTTTCTCCAGAGCTCAGCCGAATGCCTTGTTCATGGTGTTTGTGCAATGAGTATTCATTGAACAAATAAATGAAAGACCAAGGCAACCATATTGAGTGAGCAAAGTGGCAAAAGGAGAATCAGCACAAGTTGGTTCCATTCAGCACATCAGTTGTGACCAATTGCCACTGTTACTACTTGAGACCGTCATTACAGTAGTTACTGCTGTTACTACTTGAGAGCATCATTGTAGTAGTTACTGCTGTTACTACTTGAGACCATCATTATAAGACAAAGGGACGAACATAGAAATGAAAACCTAAGACAAAAGTAACTATTTTAAAGGAAGGGTAAAGTGGGGAAGAAGAAGAGAAAAGACAAGAGAGAAGAAGAGAAGAAGAAAAGGGCTGCCTGCTTCTAGTGAGCAAAAGCAGCTGCCCCGAGCTTCTACAGCCCTTCATATTTATTGGGTAGCAAGAGCAGGGAGGAGGAGGTAACGACTGGTTAGCTGCTTAATTGATTACAGCTTCGTATTATTACTAACAGGCTTCAGATGTACCTACTCACAAGAAACACCGCACTTGGGGTGTGACTGCCCTCAGCATTCCTTCTGGGTGGCAAACGCAGTTTGTCAGTTTGGCAACATCCTGCTTTCATGAGAACAGTTTGCTGTTTACTCAGAGAGCCTCCAGTGGTATATTGAGTTGATGACGGCCTTCACTCTCTCGGCCTCCAACAATCAGTGGTCCTCAAACCATGCTATGCACATGCATCACCTGGGGAGGCTCCATTCTCAGAAAACTGATTTTATATATTTGAAGCAGTGTCCAGGAAGCTTCATGTGTAATGGGCATTTTGGGTGACTTTGATGCAAGTGTTTGAGGACCATTCTTTGAGAAACACTGCTGTGAAATGATGATTTCACATAAAACCAGCCCAAGGTTATTTTAACACTGCATTCATGCAAACTCTTTGGATATGGTGATCAAATTCAACATCACCAACCTGAAAACAGATTTACAACTTAGAGAAAATTTAAAAAATCAACGTGTTATAACTGAGTAGTAATTAAAATGTGGAAATATTTGAAAAAACTATTCATGATAAAATTGAGTTCAAATGCTTCATCTAAATAGTAAATAAGCTTATGATGCTATTCAAACTAGTAAACCCATTAATGCTGGTAAGCATATATAAATCAGTTGTGATGACAAAAGACTAATTTTCCCAAATTAATCCTTTATTTTGTTTTATTATTTTTAAATGAAGGACCAATATAGATCATTAATATAGAGAAAATACACATTCATATAAAGGCACATTAAATCAGCCCTAGCTACCCCAGTTGACATTCTCTTAGATTTTTACTCTACACCATACATTTATTTAATATGATGTATTGAACATAATGTTATGTGATATAATTGTAATATAATGTTGTCTTGCCTTAGATGAATAAACTCCATAAGTTCCAGGGTAGGGTCTAGGGCAATTTCCCTGCTCTACAAAAGTGTTCAATTAATACTTATTGAATAGGTATTGACTCATGTATTTTAACTCTCATGCAATTTTCCTCCACAACCAAAGTTAGAAGAAAATTAGCAACAAACAAATCTTCACATACCAAATTAATCCTTTGTAGAAAACCCGAATAACAGCCAGTTTCTGCTGCCATAACAAAATACATCAGACTGGGTAATTAATAAATAAAAAAGCTGTATTTATCCAGAAAGCTGTTCTGAAGTCTACGAAGTCTAAGATCAAGGCAAAGGTGGATTCGGTGTATGGAGAAGCTTACTCTCTGCTTCAAGATGGTGCCTTTTGCTGCATCCTTACATGGCAGAAGAGATGATGAAGAAGATGAAGATGAAGAAGATGATGGAGATGAAGAAGAAGAAGATGATGAAGTTGAAGAAGAGATGGCAGAAGAAGATGAAGATGGTGCCTCTTGTTGCACTCTCACATGGCAGAAGAGATGAAGAAGAAGATGAAAATGAAGATGATGAAGATGAAGAAGAAGAGGAAGAAAAAGAAGAAGCAGAGGAGGAGGAAGAAGAAGAAGAAGAGGAGGAGGAGGAGGAAGAAGAAGAAGAAGAAGAGGAAGGGGAGGAGGAGGAGGAAGGAGGAGGAGGAGGAGGAGAAGAAGAAGGAGAAGAAGAAGAAAAGGAGGAGATGGGAGAAGAAGATGAAGATGGTGCCTCTTGCTGCATCCTCACATGACAGAAGAGATGAAGATGAAGAACAAGAAGAAGATGAAGATGAAGAAGAAGATGATGAAGATGAAGAAGAGATGGCAGAAGAAGATGAAGATGGTGCCTCTTGCTGCATCCTCACATGGCAGAAGAGATGAAAGTGCAAGGCAGCTCTCTGAGGCCTCTTTGGACTTTAATCTCATTCATGAAGGACTTTAATTTCATTCATGAAGGTGGAGCCCTCATGGCCTAGTCACCTCCCAAAGACCCCGCTTTTTAATATCATACCTTGGTGATTAGGTTCCAGCATATGAATTTTGCAGGGACACATATATTCAAACCATAGCACTGAGTCTTCCCTTCCCTACCTCAATAGCGTGGGCAGCAGAGACATACACAGTTCTCCTTGGCAGTTATCAGTTCGTGTCTCTGCTGCCATTTCTGGCACATCAGTGTGTGTTTTAGGCAGGATGACAGTGGCTTTATACATTTTTCAGTATGATCACCTAATTTCTCATTACGTGATGATGACTCATAATCAATGTGAAAAGAAAAAATTCAGAAGCAAAAGATGATGGTTTTCACTCTTTAAGTTTGTTCTACTTATGCCCAAACCTGATGCTGATTGGATTCTCTGTGCTTTTGCTTTAATGGGATAATGGAAGGGGAAGAATAAGAATATGGCTGAGGGAATGTGCTGCTCTAACTGGTCTGTTTTTTATTACATTTTATTTTAGAGGTGCCATAAATGCATTTTCTTGGCTCTCATGTCTTTTTGAGAACTTTATACATTGTAACTGTCTGGGAAAATTACCACCTTATTTAAATTAAGTATCCTTAAAGAGATCAGCTTTTATGATGATGAAAGACTCATCTTCCCACATGAATCCTTTATTTTGTTTTATTATTTTTAAATGAAGGACGAATATAGATAATATAGATTTTAATATAGATAAAATACACATTCATATAAAGGTATATTAAATCATCAGCTCTAGCTATCCCAGTTGATGTTTTCTTAGATTTTTACTCTATCTGTATCATATATTTGTATAATATATTCAACATAATGCTAACTCTATTAATGTATTAATATATAATAGCTCTCCAAGCTAAAGTCCATGTAGCAATTATTGCTTCAGAGATTCCATGGAAGCTACCAGATTTGTCAGTTCTTAGTATTAATAATCCTGTTCTTGGACTCAGTATCCAATTCGTTCTGTGTTGCCTGATGGTTGTGGGTTGGGTTAAAACCAGTTTCAAGAACAAAAATGGCATTAAAGATTGAGTTTAAATTGTCATTGTGAATATCTTTATTTTACTTTTGTGTTTGAGGCTTCAGATTGTTAAATAAATAACACAGTTGCTTCTAAAACCATTGATTATTCTTTTCTTGGACTTCCATATCAATGCCCAAGACAGCACCTTTTCCCTTTTTTTTTTTTTTTTTGAGACAGGGTCTTGCTTTGTTACCTAAGCTGGAGTACAGTGGTGTGATCATGGCTCACTGCAGCCTCAACCTCCCAGGCTCAAGCGATTCTCCCACCTCAGCCTCCTGAGTATCTGGGACTACAGGTGCACACCACCACACCAGGCTAAGTGAAAATATTATTTATATTCCATTAAGAGGTCTTTTCAATACCATGATCTCTTTTATTTAGTTGCAGACTTGTCATGGAAATGAAGGTGTCATTGGTCATGATCAATGATTATTCTCAGTTCAAAGTGTTCAGGTATCAGCTTATCTATATTGATCCTTCAGTTAGTAGCTGTTTTTAATATTTCAGCTAGTGTTAAAAATCACTGAAGAGACGATTTGGCAGGGTGTGGCATTCAACAATTCAGAAACAATAAATTTACCATGTGCCCTGCCACAAAAAGTGTCCTGTTGAATTCCCAGGGTCATGGCCACCCCACTGGCATCCTATGAGTCTTTCCTGTTTGCTAGAGAGATCAAAAGCTCAGGTGGTGGTAGTGGTGGTAGTGCGGAAATAAGCATAATTCTCTTATGCTACAGGAAGTATGTTCAGCATGTATATGAAGCTCTCTTACTGGCCAAACTAGGTGTCCTGGGGGTGGAGCTTATCCCATAAACCCAGGTGTCTGAGAATGAAAGACCTGGGGCTTGAGTGAAGCAATTTTGCCAACAGGGAGCTATCCAAGGTACTGGCCTCTTCCATCAGCACTTGCTGACCCTGTAGTGTATAGCTGCTGTCCTGGCAGTGACATGTGCCATTTTGTCAGAAAAGAGCCAGCCCTGACTGCCTAAACCAAGTTCCATCCTGCTTGACTTGGTCTGACTATGCCTGGCCTGGCCTTTCCTTACCGCTATACCTCACCTAACCTGTGCCTGTTGTGGTTGTGACATTGTCTGCTGTGACAACTGCCCCAGCTATAACCTAGACCAAGCTTGTCCAACATGCAGCCTTGTGGGTTGCATGCAGCCCAGGACCGCTTTGAATGTGGCCCAACACAAATTTGTAAAGTTTCTTAAAACATTATAAGATTTTTTGTGATTCTTTTTTTTCTCATCAGCTATTGTTAGTATATCAGTGTTTCTGTACTTTTTTGTGTGGCCCAAGACAATTCTTCCAATGTGGCCCAGGACGGGAGGCCAAAAGATTGGACACCTCTGACCTAGACTATGGTTCTGAAACCTGGCTCAGCATCAGGGTTATTGGAAGAGATTGTTAAAATAGCATGAATCAGAATCTCTAGGAGTGGGGCCTAGGAATTTGGGGACCACTATCCTAGATTAATTTCTTGGCTTTCTTACCATGTTTCCTGGAAGAGTTGAGTCTAATTCCTGTTGTTTTTCTTTTCCACTGAATGGAATGTAAATTGTAGTATTTAATTTTTTCAGAATGAATAAACAAACGATGATATATCCATACAATGGAACAGTACTCAACAATGGAAAGGAGCAAACTATTGACAAGCTCTACACAATGGAGAAATCTCAAAGAATTATGCTTACTGAAAGAAGTCATACAGAAAAGTAGACCTATTGTATACTTGAATGTATATAACATTCTATGACAGGCAGAGTAATCCACAGTTACCCATAGAAACCCAGGGATGGGTTGGCAGACGGGAGAACAAGAGGACTTTGTATGGGCTGGGTACATTCATTTCCTTCATACTTTTTTTTTTTCTTGAGATGGAGTCTTGCTCTGTCCCCCAGGCTGGAGTATGGTGGCATGATCTCGACTCACTGCAACCTCTGCCTCCCGGGTTCAAGAGATTCTTCTGCCTCAGCCTCCCAAGTAGCTGGGATTATAGACGTGCACCATTATACCTGCTAATTTTTGTATTTGTAGTAGAGACGGGGTTTCACCATGTTGGCCAGGCTGATATCGAACTCCCGACCTCAAGCCTTGGCCTCCCAAAGTGCTGGGATTACAGGGGTGAGCCACAGCGCCCAGCCCATTTCCTTTATTCTACTCATTATTTTATGGTGTACACACACATGAAATTATATCCTTTAAGCAATTTCTTATTTATTGTATGTCAGCTGTAACTCAATAAAAGTGTTAAAAATAAATAAATAGAAGTTTCAAGGAGATTATTGGATAAAAGTGTATTAAAAATCTTTATGCTATTAAAAACATTATGGAGGTTCTTCAAAAAATTAAAAATAGAGTTACCACATGATCTAGCAACCCTATTACTGGAGCTATTTCCAAAGGAAATAAAATCAGCATGTCAAAGAGCTATCTGCATCTCATGTTCACTGCAGCATTAGTCACAGTGGCCAAGATCTCTTAGGAACCAACCCAAGTGTCCATCAACAGATGACTGGTGAGGGCTCACAGGGAAGAGAGAATGGGCTCCTTTCTCTATGGTGGCTACAGTATGCTGGAGGTGCCTGTGACATGACTAGGCCCTTTGCTCCTGTCCAAGGGCAGTAAGGGCAGTATCTGTACTGCTGCAGTTGCAATGGGAGAGGGGCTATGGGTTGTCTCTAGGGTTTCTTCCCCAGAAAATGTAAAACCTCCACCGACTGAATGTTTAGGCAGAGGCAGGGTGGTTGTGCCAGGAGCCCAGTTTGAGAGGCCCTGCCCAGTGAGGTATAACAGAAGCAGGGACATGGGGAAAACAGTCTGGTCACTTTTCCATAAGGCAGCCATGCCGTGCTGTGGGTCGACTAAGTCCTTAATCTTTTCACTCCCTCCTGAGCCTGAAGGGAACAGAGGAGGAGAAAGCTGTAAAGCAGCAAAGATAGTGACTTGCTTGCTACTACTGGGAGCTCCGTCCCAGGGAAGTGCAGAGTAGCTGCTGGCCTGGAGCCCAGATGGAGATGGGATGGCTGAGGTTCCACATCGGGAAGCTCTGCCCAGTGAGGACTAGTAGGGACAGGTACCCACGTGGAAAACAGTGTGGCCACTTTTCCTCAGGCAGCAAAACTGGTGGGCCTGCCTGATCCCTCGGGAAGCTCTGTCCCAGGGAAGTACCTTCTATCCTTCACCAGGCAGGGCCCTCAGCCTGGGCCCATAGAGCAGCTGCCCTTCCCCCAAGTGAGCATTTCCACTGGTGGTGGCTCTGAGTTTCTCTGGGGTGGAGCTTCCAGAGGCAACTGACAGCCCCTCTGCCACTACCACTGCAGTGGTTCTGCCCTTGCTGCTCTTGTACTGGGGAAAAGGACGAAGAGCCTGAGGGCTTTACTTATACCATCAGCTGCAGCTACCCTAAGGAGAAGAGGGCAGTCTGTCTTCCCTGTGAGCCCTGTCCCTGCTGTTTGTCCCCAGGCAGAGCCTCCTGGCTTAGGCCCATAAGGCAGCCACTCGAGTCTGGGCGGATTGCACTGATTGGTCATGGCTCTGCATTTCTCTGGATTAGAGCTTCAAGAGACAACTGAAAGACCCTTTGCCATTGTGCCAAGGTCCCTGACCTGAAGCTGGGTAGGGAACGTAAAGGCTGAGCTCACCCCAGGGCTTCAGTGTGCAGCCCAGGAGTGCCAAGCCTAGATCTGCAGCCAGCTCTCAAGTCGGAGAGGAACTCACACTCTCAGAGCACAGAGAGGGAGCAGAGCTCCAAATGTGAGGAAATACAGAGGAGCCACATGGCTGAGTAAGAGCTTGCCTATCAGCCATCACGTTTAAGCACCATCTCCTGGATCGCAGCCCACTTGCAATACAAAAATACTTTGCTAATATACCCCCATGAAACCAAGGACAAAAATTCAAATAAAGACCCTGAACAAACTCTTGGGCCTATGAAAACACCCAGAAATGAAGGCAACTGACAACACACAAATTACACCACAGCTAGAGGAAAACCAGCCCACACAGATGAGAAAGAACCAGTGCAAGAATTCCCACAACTCAAAAAACCAGAGCATCTTTTTACCTCCAAATGACCTCACTAGTTCCCCAGTAATGGTTCTTAACAAGACTGAAATGGCTGAAATGACAGAAATAGACTTCAGAATGTGGATTAGAATGAAGATCATCAAGATTCAGGAGAAAACTGAAACCCAATCCAAGGAACCTAAGGAACAAGAGAAAATGACACAGGACATAAAAGACAAAATGGCCATTTTAAGAAAGAATAAAACTGATCTGATTGAGCTGAAAAACTTACTTCAATAATTTCATAATATAATCACAAGTATTAACAGAAGAATTGGTCAAACTGAGGAAAATGTCTCAGAGCGTGAGGATTAGTTTTCTGAAAGAGTCAGACAAAAACAAAGCAAAACCAATAAAGAATGTAAAAAACCTCTGAGAAATCTGAGAAATATGGGATTATGTAAAGAGACCAAATCTATGACTCATTGTTGTCCCTGAAAGAGAGGGACAGAAAGCAACTTGGAAAACATTTTTGAGGATATAATCCATGAAAATTTCAACTGTAATAGCAAGGCCAACATTCAAATTCAGGAAATGCAGAGAACCCCTATGAGATACTATACAGGATGACCATCCCCAAGACACACAGTCATCACATTCTTCAAAGTCAAAATGAAAGAAAACATGTTCAAGACAGCTGGAAATAAGGGGCAGATCACCTTCAAAGAGAACCTATCAGACTAGTAGTAGATGTTTCAGTGGAAACTCTACATGCCAGAAGAGATTGGGGCCCATATTCAACATTCTTAAAGAAAAGAAATTCCAACCAAGAATTTCATATCTAGCTAAATTAAGCTTCATAAGTGAAAGAGAAACAAGATCTGTTTCAAACAAGCAAATGCTAAGGAAATTTGTTACTATCAGTCCTGCTTTATAAGAGGTTTCCATATTTAGCACTAAATATGTGAAAGCAAAGATCATTACCAGCCATCACAAAAACACACTTAAGTACATAGACCATGGACACTATGAAGCAGCCACACAATCAAGTTTGCATAATAACCAGTTAACAACATCATGACAAGATCAAATTCACACATATTAATATTATCTTTGAATGTAAATGGGCTAAATGCCTCAATTAAAAGGGACAGAGTGGCAAGTTGGATAAAGAAGCAAGAACCAACCATACACTGTCTTCAAGAAACCCATCTCATATGTAATGATGCCCATAGGCCCAAAGTAAAGGCATGGAGAAAAATCTACCAAGGAAATGGAAAACAGAAAAAAGCAAGGGTTGCTACTCTAATATCAGACAAAACACACTTTAAACCAACAACAATTAAAAAAGAAAAAGGAGGGCATTAAATAATGGTAAAGGGTTCAGTTCAATAAGATGACTTAACTATCCTAAATATATGTGCATCCAACACAGGATCACCCAGATTCATAAAGCAAGCTCTTAGAGATCCATGAAGAAACTTAGACTCCCACACAATCATAGTGAGAGATTTCAACACCCCATCTACAGTATTAGACAGATCATCAAGGCAGAAAACTGACAAAGAAATTTGGAACCTGAGCTTTATACTTCACCAAATGGGCCTAACAGATATTTACGGAACTCACCACCCCAAAACAACAGAATATACATTCTTCTTATCTGCACATGGCACATACTCTAAAATTGACCACAGAATTGGACATAAAACAATCTTCAGAAAATTAAAAAAAAAAAAAACCTGTCATACCAAACACACTCTCAGAACATAGTGCAATAAAACTAGAAATCAATACTAACAAAAGCACTCAAAATCATACAGTTACATGGAAATTAAGCAACATGCTCCTGAATGACTTTTATCATGAAGTAAAGACAGAAATCAGGAAATCCTTTGAAACTAATTAGAACAAAGATATAACATACCAGAATCTCTGGGACACAGCTAAAGCGATGTTAAGAGGAAAGTTTATAGCACTAGAGACACAATCAAAAAAATTATAAAGATCTCAACTTAACAACCTAACATCACACCTGGAGGAACTAAAGAAACAAGAGCAAACCAACCCAAGAGCTAGCAGAAGATAAGAAATAACCAAAATCAGGGCTGAACTGAAGGAAATTGAGATGTGAAAAATCATACAAAAGATCAATGAATCCAGGGGTTTGTTCTTCGAAAACCTTAATAAGATTGACAGAGTGCTAGCTAGACTAATAAAGAAAAAAAAGAGAATATCCAAATAAATTCTATCAAAAATGACAAAGGGGACATTACCACTGACCCCACAGAAATACAAATAACCCTCAGAGATTACTACAAACACACAATCTAGAAAACCTAGAAGAAATAGATAAATTCTGGAAACATACAACCTCCCAAGATTGAACCAGGAAGAAATACAATCCCTGAAGAGACCAACAATGAGTTCTGAAGTTGAGTCTGTAATAAGAAGCCTTTCAATCAGAAAAATCTCAGGACTAGAGAGATTCATAGTCAAATTCTCCCAGATGTATAAAGCTGGTGCCACTCCTACTGAAACTATTTTTAAAAATTGAGGAGGAGAGACTCCTCCCTAACTCATTCTATGAGGCTAGCATCATTTTGATACCCAAACCTGGCAGAGACACAACAAAAAAAGAAAACTTCAGGCCAATATTCTTGATGAACATAGGTGCAAAATTCCTCAGCAAAATACTAGCAAACTGAATCCAGCAACATCTAAAAAAGCTAATCCACCAGGATCAAGTAGGGTTTATCCTTGGAATGCAAGTTTGGTTCAACATACACAGATCAATAAATGTGATCCATCACCTAAACAGAACTAAAAACAAAAACCACATGACCATCTCAACAGATACAGAAAAGGCTTTCAGTAAAATTCAAAACTTCATGTTAAAAACTCCCGACAAATTAGGCATTGAAGAAATATACTTCAAAATAATAAGAGCCATCTATGAAAAACCCACAGCCAACATCATACTGAGTAGGCAAAAGCTGGAAGCATTCCCTCTGAGAACCAGAACAAAACAAGGATACCCACTCTCACCACTCCTAATCAACCTAGTCCTGGAAGTCCTAGTCAGAGCAATCAGACAAGAGAAAGAAAAAAAAGCATCCAAATAGGAAGAGAGGAAGTCAAACTATCTTTCTTCACAGATGATATGATGCTATACCTAGAAAACCCCATAGTCTCTGCCCAAAAGCTCCTAGATAAACAACTTCAGCAAAGTTTTAGGATACAAAATCAATGTACAAAACTAAGTAGTATTTCTATATACCAACAATGTTGAAGCTGAGAGCCAAATCAGAACAATACCCCATTCACAATAACCATAAAAGGAATAAAATACCTAGGAATACAGCTAACCAGGGAGGTGCAAGGTCTCTACAATGAGAATTACAAAACACTGCTCAAATAAATCAGAGACAACACAAGCAAATGGAAAACATTCCATGCTCATGGAAAGGAAGAATCAATATTATTAAAAATGACCATACTGCCCAAAGCAATGTAGAGATTCAAGGCTATTCCTATCAAACTACCAATAACATTCTTCACAGAACTAGAAAAAGAAACTATTTTAAAATTCTTATGAAACTAAACAAGAGCCCAAATATCTAAAGCAGTCCTAAAGCAGAAAGAACAAAGCTGAAGGCATCACATTACCTAACTTCAAACTATATTACAAGGCTACAGTAACCAAAATAGCATGGTACTGGTACAAAAACAGACACACAGACCAATGGAACAGAAATAGCCCAGAAATAAAGCCATACACATACAACCATCTGATCTTCAACAAAGTTGACAAAAACAAGTATTAGGAAAGGACTCCCTATTCAATAAATGGTGCTGGGATAACTGGCTAGCCACATGCAGAAGACTGAAATTGGACCCCTTCCTTATACCATATACAAAAATTAACTCAAGATGGGGGCAGACTAAGTTGATCTTCTGGAGTGACTGTCTCTTCCAGGGTGGGCTGCAGAGTGCTGGCATTGCTGTGCTCCAGCTCCTCCGGGCCTGTGTTGCCGCCCTCCCTACTGCTACGAGCTTCTTCAAAAGTTTCCCACTGTCTGGGCCAGTGTAGGGGCTCCTGCAGCAGCAGTCAGACACCAAGGCTGTGGTGAATGGGAAGAGCCTCAGCACTGGTACCCTTTACATTGCTGAGAGCCACCTGTCTTGGTTAGATGACTCTGGATTAAGATTCTCACTGGAATACCCCACTATTTGTTTACATGCATTGTCCAGGGACCGAAGTGACTATCTAGGAGAGCATTCACATGTTATGGTGAAAACCCAAATTTGAAGAAGGATCAAAAGAATCTGTTGCTGATGAAGAAGAGGAAAACAGTGATAATGATGTGGAACCTATTACTGAATTTAGATTTGCGCCTAGTGATAAATCAGCATTGGAGGCAATGTTCACTGCAATGTGTGAATGCCAGTACTTGCATCCAGATGCTGAGGATGAAGATTCAGATGCTTAGGATAGACAAGAATATGATGTGGAAGTGCAAGAACAAGGACAAGGGGACATCCCTACATTTTACACCTATGAAGAAGGATTTATCTCACCTAACAGCAGAGGGCCAAGCCACATTGGAGATTAGAAGGAACGCTTTCTCAGTCTGTAAGCAGCCAGTATCATATGGCTGGGGTCAGGACAGAAGATTCAATAAGAGATGATGAAGCTGGGATAGAGGCAGATACCACATCAACAGTTGCTGGACAGTTTGAGGATACAGATGTTGATCACTGAAAATGATTTATGCAGGTTTAAGATTGGCCTCCTCTGTGGCTTTCAGATATAGGTACATCTTATAAATCAGGAACAAATAGGAAATTCCTTGAGGAAGTTAGTAAATCTTACAAAACATTGGAGATAATGGGGCCAATTTTTTCTTCTCTGTATACTCTCTCTCAAGACAGCTCATGGTATAAAAACCCATTAACATGCTAATAATTCCCAGACTAATACTTTCTGGCCTGACTACTTCACGGAGTTTTAGACATGGATACCCAATTGTCTACGACATGCCCACTTAGATAACTAGTGGGCAGTTCAAACTTAATATGTCCTATACAGAACCTATAATTTCCCCTACCGACCCCATTTCAGTGGAAGGTGCCACAATCCCTCCTGTTACTCCAGCCCCAAACCTAGGGACCATCCTTGGTTTCTCTTCTTCCCTGATTTCCCATAGTCACTCCATCATCAAGTGCTATTCATTCTATATTCAAAATATATCTCATACCTGTATATTATCAGCTCCTGCTCAGATTTTTTAACTTTTTTTTTTTTGGTAGAGACAGTGCCTCACTGTATTTCCAGGGCTGGTCCTGAACTCCTGGCCTCAACTGATCCTCCCAATTCTGCCTCCCATGTGTTGGAATTATAAGCATGAGCTACTGCACCTGGCCAACTCCTGCTTAGGTTCTTGCAGTAACTTATAAATTTCTTTCCTTGCTTTCACTCTCGCCCCTACAATTCATCTTCTATACGGTAGAGTGATCTTTTTAAAACTGTAAATCTGATTATGGCCCTTCCTCCTCTGCTGAAAATTCTCCAATGACTTCCCGTTACAAGTTCCTCACCATGGCCTCCAAGGCCTTCCATTAGCTGTCCTGGCCCACCTCTCTGACTTTTGCACTTCCTGTTTTCTCACCCCGGTACCCTGAAGTATTTGGGGCCTTGTTATTTAGGTTTAATGTCAAATGCTACCCTCTCAGAAAAACTATTAAAATTTTTTTTTTTTTTTTTTTTTTAGGGACAGGGTCTCACTCTATTGCCTAGACTGGAATGCAGTGGGGAGATCACAGCTCACTGCAGCCTTGAACTCCTGGGCTCAAGTGAGCCTCCTGCTTCAGCCTTCCAAGTAGCTAGGACTACAGGCACACACCATTGCACCTGGCTAATTTTTAAGTTTTTTGTAGAGACTGAGTCTCACTATGTTGCCCTAGGCTGGTCTTGAACTCGTCACCTCGAGTGATCCCACCTTGACTTCCCAAAGTGGTAGAATTACAGGCCTGAACCATCGCACCTAGCTGACCTCTTTTGGTTTTCTTCAAGGTACTTACCACTAATTAAAGTGATTGTGTTCATGTATTTGTTTCCTAGTTCAGTGCTTAACATTCCTCACTGAATTGTAAGCTACAGAGAATAAGTTCCTTGTCTATTATTTAACTGTTTACGCCCATTGCCTAGATTAGCGCCTGACTCATGGTGGGCTCTCATTGAAACTGTTCAATGAATGAATGAATGATCTGCCCATTGTATGCATGTTCTCTGCACCAAGGCCTGGCTTTTTATACAAATAGAAACATACATGATGCCATCTGTACCTTCAGGGGAGGAGCAGTTTTGTAGAGTGGCAGAGGCAGGAGCTCTGGAGCTTGACAGACCTGGGTCCTGAGACGTGGCTGTGAGATGGGTGACCTTGGACCTCCGAGCCTTTCTGAATTCAGTTTTCTAATCTATAAAATGGTAATAATTCTACCTACTTCAAGAGTTTTTACAGTAACTTTTCTCCTGTTTTTACCTGCTCTTGAATAGAGTAACTTTTATACGATTCAAGTCCAATTTATATTAGCAGAAGTTGTATCTGCAGCTTACAAACAGTATGTCATCGCAGCAAAGAATACATGCCTGTGTTCCTCTCTTTAGATGTGTGTGTGTGTGTGTGTGTAAGGGTATGTGTGTATGTGGGAGTGGGTGAGACTCAGTGTGTGTGGGAGTGGACAGATATGTGTGTGGGGGGAGTGTGAGTCTTTCTCTATTATGTACTATATAATATATATACTATTTTACATATAGTATATATAATATATGTTATATATTATACATTATGTTACGTCATAGTACATTAAATATTATATATACACATTATACATATATACACATTATTACACACATTAAATATTTAATACACACATTATATATACACATTTTATATATATATATATGTAGAGAGAGAGGGACAGTTTCTCAGAAGAATGATTAATTCTCCAATTCATCAAGGGATAATTTTCTAGCATGAAGCAGAGTCCTTAACAGCCTTATTTAATTGATGGTAATTGGTATTAAGAGGGTACATTTATAGAACCAGCATTTAAAAAATAACCTCTGCTTAGAGTTCTAACACTGGGTGATAAGAACCACCAAGCTTGCCATTCAGGAAGTCCTTGAAGTTTGTGAATGACAAATAGGTCAAGGAGAAAATTGTTGAGGGACCCCTTCAATGTCTTCTTAAGTCCCTCAAATGTCAATCAAGAAATGGTATCCTCCAAATGAAAACCTTTTCCACTTGGAAGCCTGTTGTCCATTACAATAGCTTTCTCTCTCTTTTCTCCCAGAGGAGCAAATGAAATGTATTTTTCCAACAGCAGCTTTCAGGAAAGCCAGTTAGTGAATTTTAAGATTAAGTTTATTCTGCTCCAGATTTTGAAGTTATTTTTTGATATTTAATCTGTGGGCTGAATCACAGAATCCAACTTTAAAGTTAGAAGGGATCTTAAGATCATTTAGTTCAAACTCCCTTGTGCAGCTTTTCTGTAGACATGAAAATTGTGCTGTTAATTTTTAATACCATTTTGAGTCTTTGAATGAGAGAATTAAGCTTTTCATAATGATATGCCATGACCACCAGTGGTCTAGGCTGTGAGCTCCTGGAGCAGCTCATGAGGAGAAACTTCTGAGAAGCTTGAGTTCTGCATGTCCAATATCTGACATGGAACCCAGAATAAAGGCTTGAAAAATGAATCACTCCTAATATAGTAGTTAGAGAAATTAGACAAGCTTGCAAACATGTAATTGTTCACAACAAAATAAAAGGATAAAGACATGGAAAATCTAAAATAACCGTCAGGGTATGGTGGCTCACGCTTGTAATCCTAGCACTTTGAGAGGCTCAGGTGGGAGGATTGTTTGAGGCCATGAGTTCGAGATTAGCCTGAGCAACATAATGAGACTCATCTCTACAAAAAATTGAAACATTAGCCAGGCGTGGTGGCATGTGTTGGAGGCTGAGGCAGAAGGATGACTTGAGCCCAGAAGTTTGAGGCTATAGTGAGCTATGGTCCGACTGTGCAGCTACAGTCCAACGTGGATGACAGAGCGAGACCCTATCTCTAAAAATAAAGTAAGATAAAATAACTCAAAATGATTTTTATTAGATTTAAATAATTAGCGAGAGCCCCCCACCCCCCGCATAAGTATATGCTTTTTCATAGCACTTCACATTCCCCATACTAACTTACTAATTTAATGCTTCTGTTGGTGACTCATGCTGAATTGTTCTTAGGAACACAGAGTGCTGAATTTCCTTAGATAATCCACAGAATGGAAAATCAATTTTATGACAAACAAGTGTTGACTAAAAAGAGAAATCACAGTGTAAGTAACTATTGCCATACAACTCATTTTATCTTCTAAAGAGTTCAGTTTGGAAAAAACCTTATATCTCTATTTTCCATGCCTCTCTAACCCTATGATATATCTCCATATAATGTGTAATATGTTTACATGCCACTCTATTAGGCAGTTCTTGCACTGTTGTAAAGAAATACCTGTGACTGACTGGGCGCAGTGGCTCACACCTGTAATCCCAGCACTTTGGGGGACTGAGGCAGGTGGATCACCTGAGGTCAGGAGTTTGAGACCAGCCTGGCCAACATGGTGAAACCCCATCTCTACTAAAAATGCAAAAATTAGCCAGGCGTGGTGGCACACACCTGTAATCCCAGCTATTTGGGAGGCTGATGTGGGGGAATTGCTTGAACCTGGGAGACAGAAGCTGCAGTGAGCTGGGATTGTGCTACTGCACTCTAGCCTGGGGGACAGAGTGAGACTGCCTCAAAACAAAACAAAACAAAAACAAAAACAAACAAAAATACCTATGACTGGGTGATTTATGAAGAGAAGAGATTTAATTGGCTCATGGTTCTGCAGGCTGTACAGGAAGTATGGTGCTGGCATCTGCTCGGCTTCTGGGGAGGCCTCAGGAAGCTTACAGTTGTGGCAGAAGGTGAAAGGGGAGCAGGGATGTCACATGACCAGAGCAGGCGTGAGAGAAACAGAAAGAGTGTGTGTATCGAGTGGGTGCCACACACTTTTAGATGACCAGATCTTGTATAAACTCAGGGCAAGAACTCACTTATCACCAAGGCCCAAGCCATTCATGAGGGATCCACCCCCATGATGCAGACACTTCCCACCGGGCTCCATCTCCAACACTGGAGATTACAATTCACGAGATTTGGGTCAAGAAAAATATCCAAACTATCACCCACCATACTAGTGGTATTGAAACTAATGGTATAGCGGTTTAATTGCTTGCATGAAAGCACATCGGCAGCTTATTGGCTGAGCTGGGACTCAAAACTAAGTCTGACTCCACTATACTTCACTGGTTCTGCCATGGCAAAGAATAGACAGGGATTTGAGGATTACTTAATCATGTGACTTCATGGTACTGGTGAGGACACAGGGACCAGAAGAAACTGCAACTTGTCTGAAATCACACAACTGCTTAGTGGCAGAGTTGGAGTCACAGTTGGCTGTCCCTTGACCATGAAGCCTCATTTTAGAAATTTTGCTATTTTTTTTCCCTCTTCTCTGTTCCTAAAATTTACTTTTAAGACTGCTGATGAACAAAGGAAATTCATGTCTTATAAGTACTATTTACATAATCAGTATCCTAGAGGTGAGGTAATAGCTTAGGGACTATATGATCACAAGTCTCTTGAATGTGTTTAGGTGAGACTGATGAGGCTGCAGACCGGCTGAAATAGCACTTCACTCTAAAGGATATTTTGATTAGATAGAGCAGCTTGTTTCTGGCCTGAATTAATAGGTGATAGAAATATATTAGCAGAAGGTAATAGTAGGTGATTAAAAGATTTAAATAGTAAATTCAGTTCTTTGAATTCTCCCTGGGATGAAGCCTCTGCATCCTATTTCATAATATTTCATAATACTTACCTCTAAAGAAGAGTCTTGCTTTTAAAGCAGATCCAGAAAAATGAGTATAGCCTGTTTAAAATACAGATGCCCTATCTATAAGTGATTTTGTTTTCTGACATCTAATGCTATTGGCAAAAATTATAAACTTTTAAATTTTTTTTAGGAAGATGGGGTCTCACTCAAGCTAGAGTACAGTGGCATGATCATAGATCATTGTAGCCACGAACTTCTGGGCTCCAGCGATCTTGCCACCTCAGTCTCCAGAGTAGCTGGGACTACAAGCATGTGCCACCATGTCCAGATAAATTTAAAAAACAATTTTGTTGAGACAGATCTCTCTGTGTTGCCCAGGCTGGTCTTGAACTCTGGGCCTCAAGTAATCCTCCTGCCTCAGCCTGCCAAAGTACTGGGATTACAAGTGTATGTCAGTAAACTTATAATTATAAATTTCATACCTCAGTGGTCAGTGAAAGCAGTTTTCAATCAGTTAATAACATTTTGGCTACTATTTACCGCCTGTTGTAAGTATGGCTTAACATGTTTAAGCGTTAGCAATTACTAATAATAGTTTGTTGGTAGTCTACATTTCTGTTGAAGGCATAGTTCTCTTCGGAAGTTACCTTCTAGGTGAGGAAACTCCGATTACTACAAAACTCTTAGCTTCTCTCCACCTTCTCACTTGCTTCTCTCCAGTGAGGAAGAAAGATTCAATCCATTCGGTGAGTTGGGCGCCTGTAACCTGGCTTCTTCCTCAGGGGAGAGAGCCGCCCACGGATAGCAAACATTTTCCTCAGCTTTTCCATGTGGTCAGGACGGGTCTGAGGTTTGTGACTGGTTGGGTGCCTCATTCTAGGGTTTGCTGTCAGGAAGTAAATGTACCTGCAGGAATAATCTATGTCCTTCAACCGAGGCTTCATCAGTACCACACGGAATAATTTGGCTCTCCATCAGCTGCCTTTTTTTGTCTTGTTTCTCAGTTGGTTCAGACCTCAGCGGGGAGGGGAGGCCTCAGTTATCAGAACACCTCACAGACCCAATCTGCTCTGAGCCACTGGGCTGAGTCTTGAGGCGTTAATAAGAAGCACAGTTTGTGAGATAAGCATCATATGGAGATTGAGGTTTGTGGCTTGGAGGGGGCTTTTAGCTCTGGTGATTCTGTACTTGGTGCAAATCACGTTAGAGTTTTACCAAGGTGGGTCACTTTGTCCACAGGCTGGGGGCTGTTTTCATAAGAGTGGTTGTGTTTCTCTAGGGGCAGAAGTGCAGGCGCCAGGGTCTCAGCTGAGGCTCAGACCTTCCACAAATCTGCAGGGATTTGAGAGCAGACTGCTGCAGGTGTGGGTTTTATTCTGAGCAGGCAAGGCTGAAGCAAGTGCTTGATTATAGGGAAGAGTCTTCCCTTACGGTCTTTAGCTGTCAGGGAGTGGAGTAATATTTACTGTTTTCAAACTGCAATGCAGTTGATTTTTGCACAAGCTGAAGAGCACTAAGTGAGATTTTTGCCTTTAACCAACAGCATCAGATCTAGGTAAGCACTGTGGGTTTCCTGCCCCAATTTCTGTTTTTTTGTTCTGTCTTCTTTTTTTCTGCCTTCCCAGCCAAGAAAGGGACAGACTGATCTTGAGTTCTTATGGCTTGTTTATAAAAAAAAAAAAAAAAGCCAGGCACACATACAAAAATCTATTGTCTGATTCCATTTACATGATGTTCAAATCCCAGGCAAAACCAATTTATGGTGATAGATATCAGAATATTTGGTATCTTTAAGGAGTTATCAACTGAATGGGGGTTCCAGGGAGCATTTATGGGTGTTGGAAATGTTCTCTGTCTTGATTTAGGTATTGTTTGCTCATGTATATATGTACATACAAATTAACTGAAGTGTGTACTTAAAAGTTATACACCTTATTGTAACCTTAAAGTATTTATCCAGACGTAGATGAACATGGATGACTTCTCTAAGCCAGCAATTTAGCAGCTTTCTTCCAGTCTGCAGTGCTTGCTCTAATGGCCCCTGAGTCCCATAGGCTACTCAGCCCACTAGGGGAGAGGCTGTGTCAGATTCTATAAGACACACTCTACTGGTTTCGAGTTTGCCTTTAAAGTTTGTATTTATTGATATCTGATGCCTTCCTGGTCCCCCCTGATGTTCTGGATACTCACCAGGTGTAAGTGGTGTAAGAGACTCCCCCCAGGTCTAGGGTGATGGCTGCTATGAATAAAACTTGGTACTGTCTGCTCCCACTGCCCCACACCCAGCAAACTCAGAAGGTGCCAAGAGACTAAAGAATGACTCAGACAAGCCCAGCTTGACGAGTAGATGAGTTTATTAGGACGTGCATACAGGGCACTCCTTGACAGCAGCAGGATGGCTCAAGAGTTCCCCACCACCTCCCGTCTCTAAACTGCTTTTTTTTTTTTTGAGATGGGTTTCTCTCTTATTGCCCAGGCTGGAGTGCAATGGTGTGATCTCAGCTCACTGCAACCTCTGCCTCCTGGGTGCAAGCGATTCTCCTGCCTTAGCCTCCCAAGTAGCTTGGATTAGATATGTGCCACCACACCTGGCTAATTTTGTATTTTCAGTAGAGATGGGATTTCACCATGTTGGCCAGGCTGGTCTTGAACTCCTGATCTCAAGTGATCCACCTGCCTCAGCCTCCCAAAGTGCTGGGATTATGGGTGTGAGCCACCACACCTGGCCTCTAAACTACTTTTAAGTTAATTTTCTGGCTCTTTAGTTACTGTATTTGAGCGCTCAGGCTGTTTTCCTTGGTAGGTTCTCAGATACTCTCTGGGATGTTTGAGTTCTCAGGGACATCTGCTCTTTGGTTGGGCACCATGGCCTTGGCTCACTGGAGTAAACCTTTAGGGTTCAGGCAGCAGACACACACCCTTGAGTAGCCTGGTTGGAGACCCACTATTAATGGCCCTAACATGATCTTGAGTGTTTCCCACACAACCCGGTGAATCAAAGGTTAGTTCTCTAGATGTCCCAAACTCTAGCAGATTCAGTCCTCTGACCAACCGGATGTCTTCCTGCACAAGGTGTAACATCTATGTGCCGTATTTCAAATTCCTGCACACATACCGCAATCATCTATTTTTCTGTAAAGAACAAGATAGTCTACACTTCGTGCTTTGTGAGTCATATGATCTCTGTCAACTAGTCAGCTTTGCATGAAAGCGGCTATAGACAATACATAAACAAATGGGTGTGACTGTGCTCCAAGAAAACTTAATTTACAAAACAGGTGGTCAGCCAGATTTAGTCTACAGGCTATAATTTGCCTGATCTAAACCATGTAATCATTCTGAAAAATTGACAGAGACAGGTTTATTCCATCTTTCTTTGCTTTGTTTTTGCCAACAGAGGGACTGAGACTTGGTGAGCTGAATGAGCTTCCCAGGTTATCTCTGGGTAGTGAGGGATTTCCAACCAGTGCTCGGATGAAATGTACTCATGCTGTTGACATGTAGGTTTAAGGTCTATGAGAATAAGTGTCATGTCTAATACTGCTCAGCATTCAACTTGAAGCACTCGAACTCTCAATTGAGCAATTTTGTATAACTTTCAGTCTTAAAACATCTTCCTATTCAGCCTCCCTCCCTCCCTCCTTTTCTTCCTTTTTTTTTTTTTTTTTTTTTTTTTTTTTGAGATGGAGTTTTGCTTTTGTCACCCAGGCTGGAGTACAATGGTGCAATCTCAGCTCACTGCAACCTCCGCCTCCCGGGTTCAAGAGATTCTCCTGCCTCAGCCTTGCAAGTAGCTGGGATTACAGGCATGTACCACACGCCCGGCTAACTTTTGTATCTATTTAGTAGAGACAGGGTTTCATTATGTTGGCCAGGCTGGTCTCGAACTCCTGACCTCAGGTGATCCACCTGCCTCGGCCTCCCAAAGTGCTGGGAGGCCTTCCGTCCAGCCAGGGTCTCACTCTATCACCCAGGCTGGAGTGCAGTGGCGCGATCTTGGCTCACTGCAACCTCTGCTTCCAGGGTTCAAGCGATTCTGCTGCCTCAGCCTTCCAAGTAGCTGGGACTACAGGTACACGCCACCATGCCTGGCTAGTTTTTGTATTTTTTGTAGAGATGAGGTTTTGACATGTTGCCCAGGCTGGTCTCCAACTCCTAAGCTCAGGCAGTCCATCTGCCTCGGCCTCCCAAAGTGCTGGGATTACAGGCATGAGCCACTGTGCCTGGCTTTCCTCCACACACTTTCTATTGTCTGATTATCATCTCAGAAGGAAGCCTATTCGAAGGTATTTAAATTTTAAAAGAGGACAGCTAAAGAAGGCAACATCTATTTTCAGCAGAGCTAAATGCTACACAGATGAAGGAGATAACTTAGAAAAGCATCTCAGATCAAACCATATCAGTATCCTCACCTCATTTATTAAGATGTGATGACTATAGCCATATTAAGTGACACAAAAGACCTTGTTAATCAAATCACTCACCCATCCTTTTTGTGGTCACAAGGGAGTGCATCCAGGCCAAAGGAATAATACTTATTGCTAAATACTGTCCTATCAAAGGCTGAAGATATACATTTGCTTCCCCTGGGCTCTACTCAAGAGTAGTAATCATTCCACTGTTTATCAAAACACCATGTCGTACACCTTAGATATATAAGATAAAAAAGACATAGCACACATCTGCTTTACATTTATAATAAAGGGACCGACAGGCAATTTTTTTGTATTGTTACCCTCTTGCCTTTACTCAGATTTGATTGTTTAAACCAGAATCCACAAACGAAGTCTGCCACATCATGCTGAATCCAGGGACTTTGTATGAAGAATCTGTAGTTACAGCTTCATTTCTTGAAATGCCCTTACCTTTCAGAGTCTGAAACGTAACACAGATACTTAGGAAGAAGGATAGAGAAAATGATATTTTGTTCTATGAGTTATCTACTCTTCCTTCAGTGCAAAAAATATTTGAAGGGAAATCATTTACTACTGTATTACTCTCCTATTTAGAAGAGATGCAGCTGGGCACAGTGGCTCACACCTGTAATCCCAGCACTTTGGGATGCCAAGGCGGGTAGACCATTTAAGGTCAGGGGTTCGAGACCAGTCTGGCCAACATGGTGAAACCCTGCCTCTACTAAAATTACAAAAAATTTAGCCAGTTATGGTGGCAGTTGCCTGTAGTCCTGGCTACTTGGGAGGCGGAGGCAGGAGAATTGCTTAAGCCCAGGAGATGGAGTTTGCAGTGGGCTGAGATCGCGCCACTGCATTGCAGTCTAGGCAACACAGCGAGACTGTCTCAAAAATAAATAAAATAAAATAAGTAACGCCATTTTTTTCTCAGTGCAGTTAGGACATCACAGGGGCACTTGGGGACCTCTGTGGGAAAGTAAAGCATAGTGAACAGTGGTGAAAATCCATTTGCTTTCTTCCTGGTTTCACTTGGGGCCCCACAGCTTCCCCCTAGGGCCAGTCCTGCAAGATACAAGCATTTCTTACTTGCATATTCTAAGAATATTTTGCTGAAAAAAAAATCATTTCTTCTCTGTTTTCATCCGAACAATTCCCTATCCAAGAAATCCTCCTCATGTAAAAATCTGATCAGGTCAATCAGGCCAATCAGCTCCTTTGAAATTCTTCTGGTATTCCTCACTGTCTAGAGGACAGGTATACAGTCCTCAGCTTGGAACACAGTCCTTTTATTTTATTTTATTATTTTCGGGATAGAGTCCTGTTGTATAGCCCAGTCTGGAGTACAGTGGCATGATCTCAGCTCACTGCAACCTCCTCCTCCTGGGTTCAAGCAATTCTCCTGCCTCAGCCTCCCAAGTAGCAGGGATTACAGGTGCCCACCACCATGTCCAACTAATTTTTGTATTTTTTCTAAAGGCAGAGTTTCACCATGTTGGTTAGGCTGGTCTCGAACTCCTGACCTGAGGTGATCTGCCCGCCTTGGCTTCCCAAAGTGCTGGGATTACAGGCGTGAGCCACCGTGCCCGGCCACATAGTCCTTTTGTGACCTGGCTCTCCTCTACTTTGTAAAATGTTCCATTTCCACATACATCCTAGACTCCAGTCATTCCAAATGGACTCTGACTCTAGGTGCCAGGCTATTCCTGGTCTCAATGCCTTGCATAGCTGCACCTTCTCCCTAGAATAATTCTCTGATATTCTCCCTAAATAAGTGCCCATGTTAGCTCAAGCATCACTGTCTTTGGGAAGGCTGTTTGACCTTCTCAGCTAGAGACTGGCATTTTCTCACCCCATGTAAGGATGGATACCAAAGGATACATTTTCCCTGGCCCTCAGCCTCCCGTACTAGACCTTGTACCCTAACAAGTTCTATTCATTTTTGTATCTTTAGTGCCCAGCACAGTGTAGAATTGAATAACATGTGCTAGAAATAATGGGTAACTGTTTTATAAAGAAGAAAACTTCAGATTTCTAACATTCTGTTTTATAATATTCATATTAAAACAGGAGTTTTTAGAGGGAAGAGGCCCTCATTCATCTTTGTATTTATTGTGCTAACATAGTGCCTGGTAGTAACACTTAATAAATGTTTGGGGAATGAATAGGGAAGTGAGTAGATAAATGGATGATGTGGTATAACCATCCAGTGTGTGCCCAGGGCCCAGGCTCCATTCATCACTATCTACCACAGAAAGTCTCGAGGTAGCTGGAAGCAATGCCAAAGACTCAGAGCTCCTCTCTCTTTGGATGAATGGCTAAGAGATGACAGAGGGAGCCATAGTCACTGCTAAAGAATCTAAAGTCAGAGCTGGCCTGGGGTTAGCCTAGTAGAACATGCACTTATTAAGTCCTAAGTTCATTTGTTTATTTGTTTAACACATATTTATTGGGCCACAATTCCTAACTGGAAATTCTTTTGGCCCGATACATTTCAGAATTCAGATTTTCTTCTGATTTTAGAGTGGTAATACAGCACATAGTATGTAAAGCTATACTAGGGCAGAGACCCCTAGCATACTTAGGCGTACCTAGGTGTCTAGGGCCACACCATGGGACAAAGCACATTAATATTTCTGCAGAAAAGTGTATTTATATCTGCACTACATTGTGGAATAAGTAAAAACTATAAATAGGCTTATGACAGTTCAGGTTAGGTTTTGCCTTCAAATGACTTAAGGTGAGATAAGGTTTTTCTACCACTTGTGTTGCAGAAAACTTTCTTTATTCAGAACTTTTTGGGTTTTGGAATTGTGGTTGAGGAATTATAGAACTGTAACAATGATTCTTTGCAAGAATCCTCTTTAAGAAGACATTTGGGAAAGTATCCAACAAATATTAACTCTATCAGTAATTCTCAAAATGGTTTGGTTGAAAAAAAGTCATCTCAAACCTAAAGACTTTATTAAAACCTAAAGACAAATGAATTTAAATGTACTTTCATTAAAAAAAGAATGAACCTTGATATTACATTATTATTTTTAACTCATGGCAAAGTAGAGCTAATAAGAGGGATAAAGGGCTTCTCATTCTAAAACAGCTGTTTCTTGCAATCTTTACTATGGGGAAAAAAGTGGTGAAGGGCAGTGCAAGGGGGCAGCAATAAGAAAACAAAAGGAAGTAGCTAAAATTAGCACTGTAGGTTCGAGGGCCTGCTAATTAAATTTATACTGTACCAGCAAATGCTGCAGAATTGTTACTTTTTCCGGTCATTTAACACTGGACATTCCTTTATCTGTGCAGGATGCATTTATTTACAGCCTGCCCCTTTACCCCTCCCCCCCAAAAAAAGTAGATTCAGAACCAACTGCCCTGGGTAAAGGTGGAGAACAGTACTCTCCCAGTAAAGTTTAAACCTCATGGCCACTGTCAGGATGGTGTCTAGAGTTTTATCAGTAGGTGAAATTCTTGTTAGAAGCTGTTAAGAAAAATACTTGAAAAATACATAATGTTTCCCTTAGTTGTTCTGGTTCCTAAACATCTTTAAACTGATCATTTCTAGTCTCCAAGAGTCCTGGCTTTTGAGGGGAAATTAAGATTCTATTAGATTGATGCAAAATTTTCTATATGAATTACTTAATATGGAATTACCTTTGCATCAACCTAATAGAATCAATTTCTATATTAGGTTGGTACAAGAGTAATTCCATATTAAGTAACTCATATAGAACATTAATTTTTATATTAGGTTGGCATTACAATGGCAAAACCACAATTACTTTTGCACCAACCTAATATAGGTGAGCTACTTTTGTGAGGAGTTTTATCAGACCCTACCAAGGTGTCCTGGTAAAAGTTTCCCAGGGAAGACCTTGCAATAACGTGTGTGAATCTGTGTACCCACAGGGCTTGGGATTATGTGACAATCTGAATGGTGCAGAGCTCATAGGTCCCAGCAGTCTCCCATTGTTTCCTCTGTCCTTAGGCACCCCCACCCTGCCATGCCTGCCCTAGCTGGCTCACTTCTTTCTGTGGGCCTCAGCTTCCTTCTGCTTTGAATCTCAGCTTCGCTCAACATTGGGTCACTAACACAGAGATCTTCAGGGTTGGCTGGGAGAATACCTTGTATCTTTTAGTGAGATAACATTTTCCTCCTTGCATGACCCTCATAGAACTGTCAACCTCTCTCCTTGTTTATGTTCCTGTGGGGTTAACCCTGACTAGAAAAGTGAAGGACATTCTTCCATCACGTGTAGAGAGAACATCGGGGACGAGAGATGCTACATTCTTTGTTTAAATATGTGCAATATGCAATTTTCCCCTTTCAGGGCTCCCACTGTGTCTATATTTACTTGGTGGTACTGAGATGAATTTTAGGAGAAAGAAAAATGTCAGCTGTGTTCATAATGTTGTGACAAAGAGGTGCGTGCAGAGAGAGAACTTTTACAATTTCAGCTTTATCTTCAAGGAAAGGATGAAGGACTTTGCCCTCGTATAAAGGGATTTTAGGGGTCAAAGTAGGTCAAAGATTGACTTTCACAGGGCTGGAGATCTTGACAGAACTAAAGACACTCATCTCTGTGTGACTCTGGCCCCTCATGACGACATGTCTCTAAGGAGGCCCAGTAGAAAGCCTCATTTCATTGGAAACTAGCTTGTGCTCACCAAACTCTTTTCATAGAAGACATCTGTTATTATCAAACATTCATTAAACTCTGAATGCTGAAGCTCTCAGGGCTTTCGCAAGCAGAGACTAGAAAAAAGCCTTGTGGGAGTGATGATAGCAGTGCAGTTATCATTTATTGAACACATGCAAATTCCAGGTACTGATCTAAGTATCTTACATGGATTCCTTCATGTCATCCTCACAACGACTCTGTAAGATGAGGACTATTAATATGTCCATTTGACAGATGGGGCCACTGAGCCCTAGAGAAGGTCAGCGGCTTGGCCAAGGCCACGTGGTAGCTCAGTAGTGGCTGGCTGGTAGTGGGGTCCCACGTACACTCCTGTCATTCGTGTGCTGGAAGAGAGATCTGACCCACAGCCTTTCACATGATCAGGTATAAGCTGAAGACAGAAGAAAGAGGGCATCGGTGGTGGCAGCTGTAAGAGAAGACTTTGGTCTTTTGACACATCGTGCTAGGAGGACAGCCTCAGTGTTCTTAGTCTGTGTAAGCAACTGTCTCACAATAAAAATAGGCAGATCAGTGATAATCGAGATTTCAAATAACCCTAAAGAGCGGAAAGAAATGGAAAGATGACTCTTTCTCTAGGCGTTGTCAGTCCCTGCAGGCTGAGTTACCTGTTTTTGAGAAAGAACAGAAAACCAAGTCTAGGGTGGGGCCTGGAGCCTGCCACATACACTCTGACCTTGTTTTCTCTCAATGTCTGAACAAGTCTGGGAACATAAATACTTGAGCAAGAAAAACAGGTCAAGGCCTTGAGTGGAGGACAGGCAGTGGCAAGTGAAGGAGGGGGAGCAGAGGTGAGAACTGAGGCCCTCGCAGGAAGGAGACCAGGGGCTCCAAACCCTTCTTTCTGATATATACAGTGATCCTTTTCCATCTTATGTAAAGTGCTATGATCCTGAAGACTCAGTCCCCTCTTTCCGATAAGACTGCTGCCCCTAAGCTCTTTCTGAATGGAAACTCTGCCCTAGACAGGGGTTGAGGAACTTCCGGGGAAACTGAGGAGGCTCAGTAGAACTGATTCTTTGAAGACAGCTGGTGTACCTGTGCTGGAGACTCTTCTATGGCCAGAGAGTGAACAAAGGCTAGAGCCTTCCTTCAATGGTGGGGAGGAAATCAAGCTATTGTCCTGATTCTGCTAAGGAAAGAATAGCACAAGAAAATCAGTCCCTAGGTTTCCATTTTTTCCCGAGTTTTACATGTTTCACAAATGCAGTGTATTCAGGCATTTCTTCTATAATTTTTATAATTTGAGACTGAAATCCTCTTTTGAGCAGGAGTCAATATATAGCTGATAGGCAACTTACCTGTTGTATATTTCCTATCAGGAAGTCAACATCATTTTGTGACAGACAATAGAGCCATCACCAGCCAGCATTACAGTTGCTTGTGACAGAGTTGAAAGTGCATAAATTTTGGCCTCAGTAGCCTTGGGCTTGAACCCTGGTTCTATTTACTACTTCTGTGTCTTCAGTCAGCTTTCCAAATCTCTCAGAGGCTCACTTTCCTCACTTGTTAAATGGACATAAAATCTACCTTGAGCAATTGTGATAAGGATGAAATGAGATAAATAGAAGTGCCAACATATTCAATAAAAACTACGTATCCTTATCTATGTGTAGATCTCTGACACAAGCAGTATTTATATAAGGATAGGAAGCTTGAAACTAGAGCTGGCAAAAGGAAACGTGTTATGTATATTTGAAAAATCACTTATATTTGATGGAGAATGCATTGTACATCATTCTTCAGGCTGATTTACCTTGCTAATTACCTGTCACTCTGCCCAATATTGGAATTAGCTTGTCATTCTCAGCAATCTCTGATGGCCTGTTTGGTAGGCGTGAGAGCCCAGAAGCTTTCTGAGTCATTTGGGAATAAATGAGTTCAGGGACCTCAGCTACCGTGAGAATGACCTCCTTTCCCCTCAAATTGATTATCTGTAAAAAAGAAATCCTTTGGAAACCTTTTTCCTTAAGTGTTCATTGCTTACTTTTAGTCTTTCTCCCACTTCTCATGCACTCTGTCATCTTAGCAGCACCAAAATAAGTCTTTTCCCCCTGACCGCTCGCAAATTGCAAAGATATGAATGTGTCCCCTAATGTTATATAGCGTATTGTATCTCTGCCATAGACACCAGGAGTTTCAGCTTTCTCAGATTTCACTTTATCTCTTCCATAACATCCAAGAGAAAAATGAAACTGTGGCAGAGTGTTCTCATCGATCAAGCAGGCTTTTGCTTCTTGGCAGTGTGACTTCTGATCTCAGTTATATGACCCTCAGTCTTCAGATCATCCTTATCCTAACCAAACTAATATACCTTCAATGCTTTAGATATTGAAAGGCATAATGTTTGTTTTCTGTAACTGGAAGAAATACAAGTTATGTAATGCCCTTTAATCTTAGTAATCAGCAAACATACAAATAAAACCTGGAACATTGCCTTTACAAACCATTGCTTGCTTTCTGCCTTGTCATGCTGGGTTTATAAACCCTGTACTTGAGACACGCTGAAAATCACAGTAATTACCATAGAACTAGCTTCCCCTCATCACTGGGTTGTTAAGCAGGTGCACCCCGCATGTATTGGTTATAACTTTGTAGCCTATGTTGAACAAGTCATTTACTTTGACAAAAGTCAAAGTTGTATCTGTTATACCATCTTAGCAAGCCAACAAATGCCTTGTGTGGATGTGAGTAGAGAGTTACCACCACCCTGTGTGATAACATAGCTTAAGATGAGGGGAGCTGAGGGAAGCTGTTCTGTCATGTTTTGTAACCAGATACTGGAATCCTTTCTCAGCCATTGTCCTTAGCAGAGCTGTGTGCAGAAAGTCATAAGCCCTTCCATCAATTGATTCACCGATTAGAGATTCTTTTCTTGATATCTTTAAATTTGATAAAAATGATTATATTATATTAAATGTGTATTAATTGAAAACATTTAAAATAAATACATTACCTATTTTCAAAATAAATACTATTTAAATATATCTAAATTATTTAAATAGGTATTAATAAAAACTATTTTAAATAAATATTATTGTAAATTAAAATTGGGGGTGAAGGGCCTGAAAAAATGTATCCCGCTTCTCAGACAAACTTTGGAAACAATAGGGAAATATAACAAAAGAGTAAGGCAAATGGGAGTTCCAAATATCAACTGATACCGGAGAATGTAGCCTATGTCCATGAAAAGCAGGTTTGATGGAATACTGAACCCCATGACGATCAGACCAAACCACCCAGTCCCGATCCTAACCCTATAAAATTTCCCACAAAGAGGAACAGAACACAAGGCAAGCTCTCTGAAGTCAGGCTGGAGCTGGGAGGGTGGAGACGTGGGTTGTGCCGGGGCTGTGCCTGACTGGCTGGTCCTTCCACACCAGCAGAAGGGGCCAGGAGTGTTTCCCCTAGGGACCTCCCTCTGCTCTCCATTTACAGAGAAGTCTCAGAACTGGAGAAAAATTCACCTCCATCCCTCCTCAGTGGTTAACTCTTTTAGGTAAGATTTAGATTAATGGCAGTTAAATTGTCACCTTTTGAACTTCTACATTTTCCTAACTGAAATATTCCTGTAATGTTGGAATACAGAATGAGTATTGTGAAAGAGAATAGAATCTCAGGACCCCAAACTCACTATGCCAAAGGGAAAGTTAAGCTTAGGAACTGAGTCACACACTCTGCCTTCCTTTTGTTCCCAAACAGGTAACTGTGATTTTACAACCCTGTGTCATAGCTTCATATAAGCCAGGTTCCCACAATGCGGGAAGGCCACATATCTCCCCAGATGGCCTCCCTCACAAACTGCCCACAAGGAAATTCCTTGTGAGCCCCTAAATCTTTCAGGATACACATCCCCTCTATAAACTAGCCCTAAAACCAAGTTCTATTGGATCTCGGTTCAACAGAACCTGATAATGTCAATTACCAACTTATCTTCACAGGTATAGGACAAGATCAGAAATCATCCCTCCACCCAACCTGAGACAAATGCACATGTTTACTTTTCCTTGTGTAAAATGTAGATTTACTGAGCAGAAGACAAAGTACAATTGACTTTTTCTTCTACCCTCTCTTTCCACATGTAAAATGTACATTTACCGAGGCTAACCAGAGACCCACAAGAATTTGCCTCACTGCCTACCCTTCCTCTCTTTTTCCCCTCCTGCTTATTCTTTCCCTTTTAAATGTTGAAGTTCCCAAAACCCCCTTTGGAAAAAGCACAGGTCACAGAGGCTCCTGTGACTTGTGTTTCTCCCGGGCACACCCTCAAACTTTGGCTAAATAGACCTCTATTGAGTGTCTCAGCCATTGATATGGTTGGGATCTGTGTCCCCACCAAATCTCATTCTCTACAGTAATCCCCACTGTTGGAAGTGAGGCCTGGTGGGAGGTAATTGGATCATAGGGGTGGATCCTTCGTGAATGGTTAAGCCCCATACCTGTGGTGCTGTTCCTGTGATAGAGTTCTTGTGAGATCTGGTTGTTTAAAAGTGTTTAGCATCTCCCCACCCCTTCTTCCTCCTGCTCTGACCTTGTGAAGTGCCTCTCTCCCCATTTGCCTTCCACCTTGATTGGAAATTTCCTGAGGCCTCCCCAGAAGCAGAAGCCACTATGCTTCCTGTACAGCCTGCAGAACCATGAATGAATTAAACCTGTTTTTTTAATAAATTACCGCTTCTCAGGTATTTCTCTACAGTAGTGCAAGAATGGACTGATACAGTCACTTTTTGGTTAACAGTATGATGTAGGAAGACAGTACCACTGTATTTCTACTATCTTACAGAATGCTGTTGAATTCTGTTCTATATAATGTTCTATATAATGCTCCTAAGGGAAGAATAGAATTTGTGTCCTCTTATATTTCATTGAGCAGTGGTTTGTAGTTCTTGAAGAGGTCCTTCACATCCATTGTAAGTTGGATTCCTGGGTATTTTATTCTCTTTGAAGCAATTGTGAATGGGAGTTCATTCATGATTTGGCTCTCTCTTTGTCTGTTACTGGTGTATAAGAATGCTTGTATTTTTGCACACTGATTTTGTATCCTGGGACTTTGCTCAAGTTGCTTATCAGCTTAAGGAGATTTGGGGCTGAGACGATGGGGTTTTCTAAATATACAATCATGTCATCTGCAAACAGAGACAATTTGACTTTCTTTTCCTAACTGAATACCCTTTCTTTCTTTCTGGGTATTCAGTTAGGAAAACTGCCTGATTGCCCTGGACAGAACTTCCAACACTATGTTGAATAGGAGTGGTGAGAGAGGGCATCCCTGTCTTGTGCCAATTTTCAAAGGAAATGCTTCCAGGTCTTGCCCATTCAGTATGATATTGGCTGTGGGTTTGTCATAAATAACTCTTACTATTTTGACATACGTTCCATCGATACCGAATTTATTGAGTTTTTAGCATGAAGGGCTGTTGAATTTTGTCAAAGGCCTTTTCTGCATCTATTGAGATAATCATGCGGTTTTTGTCTTTGGTTCTGTTTATATGCTGGATTACGTTTATTGATTTGCATATGTTGAACCAGCCTTGCATCCCAGGGATGAAGCCCACTTGATCATGGTGGATAAGCTTTTTGATGTGCTGCTGGATTCGGTTTGCCAGTATTTTATTGAGGATTTTTGCATCGATGTTCATCAGGGATATTGATCTAAATTTTTTTCTTTTTGTTGGATTTCTGCCAGGCTTTGGTATCAGGATGATGTTGACCTCATAAAACGAGTTAGGGAGGATTCTCTCTTTTTCTATTGATTGTAATAGTTTCAGAAGGAATGGTACCAGCTCCTTGTACCTCTGGTAGAATTCGGCTGTGAATCCATCTGGTTGTGGACTTTCTTTGGTTGGTAGGCTATTAATTATTGCCTCAATTTCAGAGCTTGTTATGGGTCTATTCGGGGATTGAACTTTAGAACATTCCATGCTCGTGGATAGGAAGAATCAATATTATGAAAATGGCCATACTGCCAATGGTAATTTATAGATTCAATGCCATCCCCATTAAGCTACCAATGACTTTCTTCACAGAATTGGGAAAAAACGACTTTAAAGTTCATATGGAACCAAAAATAGCCCGCAATGCCAAGACAATCTGAAGCCAAAAGGACAAAGTTAGAGGCATCATGCTACCTGACTTCAAACTATACTACAAGGCTACAGTAACCAAAAGAGCATGGTACTGGCACCTAAACAGAGATATAGACCAATGGAACAGAACAGAGCCCTCAGAAATAATACCACACATCTACAACCATCTGATCTTTGACAAACCTGACAAAACCAAGAAATGGGGAAAGGATTTCCTATTTAATAAATGGTGCTGGGAAAACTGGCTAGCTGTAAGTAGAAAGCTGAAACTGGCTCCCTTCCTTATAACTTATACAAAAATTAATTCAAGCTGGATTAGAGACTTAAATGTTAAACATAAAACCATAAAAACCCTAGAAGAAAACCTAGGCAATACCATTCAGGATGTAGGCATGGGCAAGGACTTCATGTCTAAAACACCAAAAGCAATGGCAACAAAAGCCAAAATTGACAAATGGGATCTAATTAAACTAAAGAGCTTCTGCACAGCAAAAGAAACTACCATCAGAGTGAACAGGCAACCTACAGAATGGGAGAAAATTTTTGCAATCTACTCATCTGACAAAGGGCTAATATCCAGACCCTACAAAGAACTCAAACAAATTTACAAGAAAAAAACAACCCCATCAAAAAGTGGGCAAAGGATATAAAAAGACACTTCTCAAAAGAAGACATTTATACAGCCAACAGACACATGAAAAAATGCTCATCATCACTGGCCATCAGAGAAATGCAAATCAAAACCACAATGAGATACGATCTCACACCAGTTAGAATGGCGATCATTAAAAAGTCAGGAAACAACAGGTGCTGGAGAGGATGTGGAGATTGGAACACTTTTACACTGTTGGTGGGACTGTAAACTACTTCAACCATTGTGGAAGACAGTGTGGTGATTCCTCAAGGATCTAGAGCTAGAAATACCATTTGACCCAGCCAACCCATTACTGGGTATATACCCAAAGGATTATAAATCATGCTGCTATAAAGGCACATGCACAAGTATGTTTTTTTGTGGCACTATTCGCAATAGCAAAGACTTGGAACCAACCCAAATGTCCATCAGTGACAGACTGGATTAAGAAAATGTGGCACATATGCACCATGGAATACTATGCAACCGTAAAAAAGGATGAGTTCGTGTCCTTTGTAGGGACATGGATGCAGCTGGAAACCATCATTCTCAGCAAACTATCACAAGAACAGAAAACCAAACACCGCATATTCTCACTCATAGGTGGGAACTGAACAATGAGAACACCTGGACACAGGAAGGGAACATCACACACCGGGGCCTGTCATGGATGGGGTTGGGGGAGTGGGGAGGGATAGCATTAGGAGATGTACCTAACGTAAATGACAAGTTAATGGGTGCAGCACACCAACATGGCACATGTATACATATGTAACAAACCTGCACGTTGTGCACATGTACCCTAGAACTTAAAGTATAATAATGAAAAGAAAAAAAAAAAGAATAGAGTTAGTATTCCCACCTATAGATAGAGAAGAAAACTGAGAGGCTTAAGTGAAAACTTGAAGACCCCTGAGAACACATGTCCACAGTGCTTGAGAAGCAGTGCATTTAACCCTAAATGTTGTCACTTGACCACTTAGCAACACAAATGGGACTGTGAATGCACACACAACCCTGAAAAATCTACACTTACCCTAATGATCCAGCCTATGCTTATATGAAAATTTTAGAGTTATCATAAAAATGAAAATACAGAGTTAGAAACACTATTTTGGAACCTCCTTTCTCCTGAAAATATCAATGCAGAAACTCAGGTTGAGAAGCACAGAAGTAGTACACATAGAGTTAGGAGATGAAGCCATCAGAATGTGTCTCCCTAATTGGTGGCTCCAGGGCTCAACAGCCGCTTTCAAGGTGAAGGTACAAATAAAGGAATTCCACTCTTTACTGTGCACCTGGCCACCTGCCAGGTTGCAAGCTTTCTGTGTTCTCTTCAGATCTTGTTGTCTCATAGCTGTCCTGTCAGTTCAACATTTTAACCACACTCCTACCATGCTGATGGGGGAGACTGTGAAAGGCAGGTGAGTGTTTCCCTGAGACCTGAGGAACTCATAGGAATGAGAAGGAGACAGGGGAAACAGCTCGATGGAACAAGCAGAGTTTGGAGTTAATCTGTGTTCGAATTTGGGCTCCAGCTTCTAATTTTAGGACATCTACAAATAATTTAACTTCTTGTAAAAGGAAAATAAAAAGACTCTCTTCTAATCTTTTTCTTTTTTAAGATGAAAAATAATATTGTAAAGTGCCTGACATAGGAGACCACCAATAGGTAGTGGCAATGTGCTTTGTAAGTGTCTATCAGGGGACACAATGGTACACAGCTGGTGCCATTTATTCTTTTAGAAGAAATATCATGTGATGTTCATGTGACCCTATTTTCAGACTGCCCGAGTTTAAATCCTAGCTCTACCACTTACTGGCTATGACACTGTGCAAGTAACCTTTCTGAGTGTCGGTTTTCTCACTCACCTTATACTTTTGTTGCAAAGATCAAGTAATATATGGTAAGCCTTTAGCCTGAGTCTTGATGCATAGTAAGTGCTCAGTAAATGTGACTTATATTGTTATTTAAGTTGTTTGGTTTTAGGCCTGCAGGTACCTGTATAAATACACAGACCAGTGCCTCTCAAACTTCAGAGCTCGTACAAATCACCTGGTGAGCTTGTTAAAATGTACATTCTGATTCACTACATCTACAGTGGGGCTGGAAATTCTGCATTTCTGTTACACTTCCTGCTGGTCCAGTGACCACACATGGAATAGCAAAGTCATAGAAGTAGACTATTCTTAGTTTTATCTTCTTTGGTTAAAATGTTTCTGTTTTCACTTTTTTGAGACAGGGTCTCCTTCTGTCACCCAGGTTGGAGTGCAATGGTATAATCACCGTGCACTGTAGCATTGAATTCCCGGGCTCAAGCGATCTTCCTGCCTCAGCTTACTGAGTGGCTAGGACTACAGGTGTGCGCCATCATGAGTTGCTATTTTTAAATTATGTGTAGAGATGGGGTCTTACTATGTTGCCCAGGCTGGTCTTGAACTCCTGGGCTCAAGCAGTCCTCTGCCTTGGCCTCCCAAAATGTTGGGATTATAGTCCTGAGTCACTGTGCCTGACCTGAAATAAAAGATTTTTAATAGAATCAGCTGCCTCTGTCTAATGCTTCTACCCAAACTACAAATGACCCTTGAACAACTTGGGTTTGAACTTCAAGGGTCCAGTTAATACACAGATGAAAATGGAGTGAGGTTCTGCAGGGCTGACTTCAGAACTTGAATATGTATGAATTTTGTTATACATGGGGATGGGGTGGGGGTTCCTGGGACCAGTCTCCCAAGGATACCAAGGGATGACTGTACTTTATGTGGTTAACTAATGTTTTACTGGGTACTAAAAGGCTCTGGGATGGGTTGGATACCAGGCCTGTGCCTAACATTGAAAGGGTTCAAGACAAGATTTCAAATGGAGGCTCATATGCTGTATGTCTAAATATGTAAAAGTTATAAATCAGATTGACAATTTTTTTTAAATAAAATATGTGTTATTCCCAACAAGCACATGGAAAGATGCTCAGCATCACAAATCATTAGGATAATGCAAATCAAAACCACATAAGGTAACACTTCATACCCATTAGGATGGCTACTAACAAAAAAGAAAACACACAAAAAAACAGAAAATAGCAAGTGAAAAAAGAAAACAAACAAAAAAACAGAAAATAGCAAGTGCTGGGAAGGATGTGGAGAAACTGGAACCCTTGTGCACTGTTGGTGGGCATATAAAATGGTGTGCTTCAATAAAATTAAAAGTAGAATTACCTTATTATCTAACAATCTACTTCTGTATCCCAAAGAACTGAAAGCATAGTCTTTATATGATATTTGTCTATTCATGTTCCTTAACAGCATTATTCACAATAGCCAACAGGTAAAATCTCCCCAAATCTGTGGATAGATGAATGGATAAACAAAATGTGATTTACAACAGAATATTATTCAGCCTGAAAAAGGAAGGATTCTGTCACATGCTTCAGTGTGGATGAACTTGAGGGTCTTATGCTAAGTGAGTAAGTCGGTCATAGAAAGACAAATACTGTAGGATTCCACTTACATGAGGTACCTAGAGTCATCTGATTTATAGAGAGAAAGAAAGTAGTGTAAACCAAAAAGTATCTGAGACAGGTCTCAATCAATTTAGAAAGTTGACCAAGCCTCCAGAGGTCCTGACAACACATGCCCTAGGTGGTTGGGGCACAGCTTGGTTTTATACATTTTAGGGAGACATGAGACATCAATCAATATATGTAAGATGTACGTGAGTTCAGTCGGGAAAGGTGGGACAATTCGAAGTGGGGAGGAGGCTTCCAGGTCACAGGTAAATAAGAGACAAACAGTTGCATTCTTTTGAGTTTCTGATTAGCCTTTCACTGAGTGCACAATTTGCTGGAATCGTCACTTATGCCTTAGTCTGGCATAGTGAAACAAGGCAAAGGAAGCAATCAGATATGCATTTGTCTCACATGAGCAGAGGGATGACTTTAAGTTCCGCCCATCCTTTGTCTATAAGGTATATAGCTTTTTGAAGGAGGTATATAGCTTTTTAAATCTTTGTAGCTGTCTTATTGGGGAATAGACTGGGAGGCATATTTGCCATATGCCAGCAGTCCCCAACATTTTTGGCACCAGTTTCATGGGTGGGAGGGGAGTGGTTTCAGGATGAATCTGTTCCACCTCAGATCATCAGGCATGAGATTCTCATAAGGAGTGTGCAACCTCGGTCCCTTGCATATGCAGTTCACCATAAGGTTCGTGATCCTACAAGAATCCAATGCCTTGGCTGATCTGACAGGAGGCAGAGCTCAGGTGGTAATTAAAATTTTACGCGCCACTCACCTCCAGTGGTGCTTCTTAGTTCCTAACAGGCCTTGGACTGGTACCAGTCTGTGGTTTGGGGGGCTGGGGATCCCTGCTCTGCACAGTTCCCAGCTTGACTTTTCCATTTGGCTTAGTGATTTTGGGATCTCAAGATTTGTTTTCCTTTCACAGAGGCATGGTGGTTGCCAGGGGCTGGGAGGAGGGTCAGATGGGGAGTTGTTTAGTGAGTACAGAGTTTTAGTTTTGTAAGATGAAGAGAATTCTAGAGACCGGTTGCACGACCATGTGAATATAGTTACCATGACTGAACTGTACATTTGAAAATGGGTAAGATGGTAGCTCATGCCTGTAATCCCAGCACTTTGGGAGCGGTGGCTCATGCCTGTAATCCCAGCACTTTGGGAGGCCAAGGCGGGCGGATCACAAGGTCAGGAGATCGAGACCACGGTGAAACCCCGTCTCTACTAAAAATACAAAAAAAAAAAAAAAAAAAGCCAGGCACCATGGCGGGCGCCTGTAATCCCAGCTACTCGGGAGGCTGAGGCAGGAGAATGGTGGGAACCCAGGAGGCGGAGGTTGCAGTGAGCCGAGATAGCGCCACTGCACTCCAGCCTGGGCGACAGAGCGAGACTCCGTCTCAAAAAAAAAAAAAAAAAAAAAAATGGGTAAGATGGTAAAGTTCATATTATGTGTCTTTTACCACAGTTTCAAAGAGTGCTATCTTACTGTTTTTACGTAATAACAAAATTTAAAAATGCTTGCAGCCTGGCATGGTGGCTCATACCTGTAATCCTAGCACTTTGGGAGGCTGAGGCAGGAGGATCGATTGAGCTCAGAAGTTTGAGACCAGTCTGGGCAATGTAGAAAGGCCTCATCTTTACTTTTAAAATAATAATAATAAAAAAAATGCTTGCACATTTGTAGCTTTCATAGGACTTGAAGCCAGCAAAATTTCAAAGATAGTGGAATTATGTGTGGATATTCTCTTGACGGGCCATGTTTAGAAGTCTGGATGAAGAATAAAGACATTCTCAATTGGTAAACTATTACCTATCTCACATAACTTATTTATTCCTTCTGTCATTTTGGCAAAATCACTGATTATTTTGCTTTAATCAAGACTTTTATATAAGTCAGTTGACATTGAAATTAGACAAACTTTCTCAATCACTTTGGTTCTTAAGTAGTTTTTTTTTTTTTTTTTCATTTGTTCTTTTGTTTTTTGAGACATGGTCTTGCTCTGTCACCCAGACTGCAGTGCAAGTGGTATGATAATGGCTAACTGCAGCCTGAACCCCCTGGACTCAAGCAATCCTCCCACTTCATCCTCCTAAATAGCTTGGACCACAGAAGTGCACCATCATACCCAACTAACTTTTAATACTTTTTATAGAGATGGGTCTCATTATGTTGCCCAGGCTAGTCTAGAACTCCTGGGCTCAAGCAATCCCCCTGCCTCAGGTTTCCAAAGTATTGGAACGACGGATGTGAGCCACTGCACCCAGCCTTTTGGGTAGTCTTTTTCATTTATTTTTTATTCAACTTTTCATTATTTAATTTCTACTCTCAGGCAGTCTTTATTATTACATTAATTTTAAAATTCATTTTTCATCATTTAATTTTTATTCAATTTAGATAAACTTTGCGGAAATGATAGTAACTAGGATTTGTAATAAAACTCTTCAACAGTAAACACTTGGATTTGGAAATAAACCATGAATTTTACCTTTCATGCTCAGATATTATAATAGGGTCACATACGATACATTATCATTAGCACAAAAAACATTATAAAACATTTTAAATTCAACGGATATTGCTGCTATCATTTACATTGTGATTTTCACTGTCTCTTAAACCAGTATTTAGAACCACATAGCAATGTCAAGAATCTGTATCATCCTTCACGTATGTTTCATTTATATGTATTCTGTATATACAACTCTAAGAGTAATATACATTTTTTGGATATGGCAGATGTCCCGTAGCCTCTGTGTGCAACTGATACACATACCATGTTAATTCATGTATACCTCTGGTCTCATAAATTGGAACACAAAGAAAAGGAAGAAAATGGACACAATATTTTGAAGTCTGCAGGTTTATGTTTATGCAAAAATGAGAGTGGAAGTTCAGAGTCACAGGTCACACTGTGTCAACAGGTGCTGAGAGACAGAGATGTCAGGCACTCTTTTTAAAAAATTATTATTTAAAAAATTTTAGATTCAAGGGGCACATGTGCTTGTTTGTTACATGGTATATTGCATGCTGTGGGAACTGGGCTTCTAGTGTACTCAGTACCCAAATAGTGATTACTGTACCTGATAGGTAATTTTTCAAACCTTGTCAGATGCTGTTTGTTTGTTTGTTTGTTTATTGATTTATTTATTTACTTTTGAGACAGAGTCTCACTCTGTCGCCCAGGCTGGAGTGCAGTAATGTGATCTCGGCTCACTGCAACCTCTGCCTCCCAGGTTCAAGTGATTCTCCTGCCTCATCCTCCCGAGTAGCAGGGACTACAGGTGCATGCCACCATGCCCAACGATTTTTTTTTTTTTTTTTTTTTTTTAGTAGAGATGGGGTTTCACCATGTTGGCCAGGCTGGTCTCAAACTCCTGGCCTCAAGTGACCTGCCCGCCTCGGCCTCCCAAGTGCTGGGATTACAGGCGTGAGCACCATGCCCGGCCAGGTGCTGTTTGCGACATCTTTAATGAGTGCCCTGAGCAGGAGCTATGGCACCACCTCACTGTTGTTTATATGTTGATGGCAGGCAGGGCCCCTCTTCCCCATTTCTAAGAGCAATACTGTTGGGAATTATTACTATTATGTTTTCAGATACTTTCAGGGGTCATTGTGGTCAGTGAAGACAATGAGCCAAACTGAAAGTGATATCCTTCTTCTTTTTTTTTTTCCACGGACTGCAATTGCTAAAGAGGCCAAAAGAAAGTGCTGGCTCCTGGTGTTCCATTCCCCTGACGAAACAGCACAGGGTGAGGTCAGCCCAGATGACTGTGGCACACAGCCCAGATGAGGGGAGTTGTGTGACTGACTGCCTGTGAGTCCTCAGTCAAAAGCTTCTAGTGGACCCAGGAGGGCCAGGATAGGGGAGAGGGGGAAGGGCCAGCAGTGGGAAAGTGTTGATTCCAAGGCAAGGAAAGTGCTTCAGTCAAAGCCTCTGGATAAGAAGGTCTCAGGGGCAGCTTCTGGGAAGCAAGGAGGCCTCTGAATGGAGGCACCTAGAATGATGTCACAGTGAGCACTGCTGGCCCAGAGGAGGCGGGTGGCAGGGGTGTGGGGTTCTCTGTCCTCAACTTTGACTCCCTCCAGAAAATTGCACGGCACTGGCCGTGCACCGAGTCTGTGTGCAGAGGGCAGCTTTCCGCCAGGGGGCCTGCCTGTAAGGCCTTGGACCGGCTCGTGGTTAGGCCCCAAAAGGCCACCATAGGGCTTTGGCCTGGAGCTGGACAACTCAGTTAGTAGGTGCTTCACCTCATGTCAGCCTTACACCGACTCTACGAAGCAGATATGATCTCAGTTTTCACAGATGAGGAAATGGAGGCTCAGGGTACACAACTTGTCCAGTGTTACACAGTGAATGAACGGCAAGACCAGGACTTGAATTCTGATCTGTTTCACAGTTAGGCTCACGCTTCTTCCTCCAGAGCATGTCATCTGGTATGAGCTTCTGGGAGAGTATTAAATTAATATTGTCCCCCTCATCTAAGAGCTCACACTCTCCTTGGTAAAATAGGACATACAAATAAGTTAAAAAGGAAAGAGACTTAGGCAGGGCATGATGGCTCACGTGTATAATCCCAGCTATTTGGGGGTCTGAGGCAGGAGGATGGCTTGAGGCCAGGGGTTTGAGACCAGCCTGGGCAACATAGGGAGATCCAGTCTCTACAAAAATTTTTTTTAAAAAATTAGCTGAGCACAGTGGTGTGCACCTGTACTCCCAGCTATTCAAGAGGCTGAGGTGAGAGAATTACTTGAGCCCAGGAGGTTGAGGCTGCAATGAGCCATGATCATGTCACGGCACTCCAGCTGGGGCAATGGAGAGAAACTCTGTGTCAAAAAACAAAACAAAACAAAAACAAAAACAAAAACAGAGCAAAACAAACAAAAAAGAGATTCCATCTAATTGCAAACAAAAATATCAGTCAACTGATCTGGACTATATACTGCATCCAGCCAGTTATCCCCTGCTGCCATGCGATGTGGTTCGTCCTGTAGAGCAGAGATGTGGCAAGCCAAATTTGGCCATGCTCATTTGTTCAGACACCATCCATGGCTGCTTTCTTGCTACTGTGGTAAAGCTGAGTAATTGCCATGGAGATTGTATGGTCCATAAAGCTGAAGATATTTCCTAACTGGTCTTTTGTAGAAAAAGTTACAGAAATCGCTGATATAGTGCATCAAAAGAACAAATAGCAGAAATGAACATGCAACCCGTGAGTATCAAGCAGAACAAACCATCTGCTATAATGAATATGTCCTTAGCCTAGCCCTTTACAGGAAGGATAAGTGCCTTAGTTCTTACAAAAGATATCTTTTTTCCATTACATGTCAAAATTATAAATAAATACCCATTTTAGGACTCTGCATATGTAGGTTTTGAACTGGTTTATTGATCGATTGATTCATTTCTTGCCATTTCAAGCAGTGACTTTTGTTGAAGAGTTAAAAGCTAAAAATTTTTAAAAGGCCTCAGCATGCTTCTCTCACAATATGTGTTATTTTGATGAAATTATCAGCTAGATACAAGATGAATCAGAATATTAATCCAAATTGCTGGAGCTCACATCTGTGTATTTCACATATGGGGAAGTATTTTAAGTATAGATTGCATCCTCTTGGCTCTTTATAAACAGGGTCGTTAGTTACCTGAAGGCTTTACATCCTTCAGCCTGGTGACTGTTTTTCAAATTTTGTGTAATGATTAGCCTGAGTGGAAAAACAGGAAAAGGCAGCAGTGTGACATGGAGAAAGTGGCTTTGGGAGCCTGGAGTTCTAATCTTGGCTGTGCAGCTCTCTGGCTCACCCAGACATTCAATCTCTCTCTGTCCTTATTTCCTATAACCTGAGTTTGGAGATAAATGCCCAGCTTTGTGTGTGTAGGAGTAGGGCATCCAAACTCGATTCCTCCCATGTCTTCTGTCTGAAAACTCATTGCATTTCTCTGTATCTGTGGGATCCTTAACAGAACTAACCCAGATGAGCTGCCTAATTTCAACATGTGTTTAGAGGCTGTTCTCAAAGCTCATTAGCCTCCTCCTGGTTATGGATGAGGTATTCTGGGAGGTTGGGTGGAGTGAATCAGGAAAGAAGGCTATGGTGTGTTAAGTAGTCAAATTTACACCTTGTGAGAGTGTATTGTTCCCTGTAATCCTGGTTCGAGGAAAGAAATGGGAAAGAACCCTTCAGTCTGATCTGCAGAAATTCTAAACTTTCCTTTCCCGGAAGTATTCACTCTACTCAGGTGACCAACCAGGGTCTGGCTTGGACATCCAAATCACTCAATATAGCTCTTCTCATCAACTTCCACAGGACAAGACTGGTCAATCCAAGGCTGACTGCCTTCACCTGCAGGTATCATGCACTTTGGAGGGTCTGGAAACAGCTCCCTGGAGTCTGGGCACTTAACTGAAGTGCTGTGGTTTCTGTTTTTTCTTTTGAGCATCAAGCCAGGTTCTGGTCTCATTTGGCTGGTCCCCGTGGAGTCCAGCAGTTTCTGAGTTCTCTCTTATAAGACAAAGGGAGAACTTAGCCTTTTCTTCATAGAGGATTATTTGGAAGTTGCTGGTTTAGTGTTTTGCAATTCTTATATATAATTTATATTATTAACTGCTTGTTTTTTCTGTTGCTGAGAGGTGTGTTAAATTTCTATGAGACTATGGATCAATTTCTCTTTGTAATTCTGCCAATTTGTGTTTTGAAAAATTTGAAGCTACATCTTAGATGCATATAGGCTCAAATTTGTTTTATCTTTCTTAGAAAACTTTCCTCTTTATCATTATATTTTAGCCTTCCCTCTCCTACTTCTTTTTTTTCATCTGAAAGTCTATATTGTTTAACACTTACCCTTTATATCTAATTTCCACCCATTTAGGTTTAATGTATTTAATTTTGCTGGTGTAATAAAAACACCATGGTGGCTATGGCAGGGTCCTGAGTTTTCTGCAATGAAACCCTGGTCATTCTTGGATCTTTAAGATGATCATGAAATTCCTGATTGGGAAACTGAGTCTCTTTGCAGAGATCAGAGTGAAAAAGCTGTGCCTTAGGGATGATGTTCAAGGTAGCTTTAGCCAAGCTACCCAGAGTGGCAGCAATCAATACCATCCATTAGCAGCAGCCTGTTGGGCAGGAGGACAGAGACAACCACTACACAAGGGAAGGAATCAGATGCACAAGCCGAGTCACAGCACCCAGGCACTTTGATCATTGTTTCCCCAGTAGTCTCGCCTCAGAGAGATAATCGATGACTTGCCCAGACGATGACATTAGGAATGACAGTAGCTACTTCTTTGGAGTGCCCAATATCTAGATGAATAAGTCATTATTCACAAGAGCCAAATATACCTTGAAACTGGCTGGTCACCCCTTTTATGTCTCTGAAAGGATGCCACCTTTAGGACCTTGTCCAGGAGGAAATCAGGGAAGCAAACAAGAGAGGTTTCCTCTAGGAACCTGACCTTCATGTTCCTTAATCAGATGGCCCAGCTTGGTGTCCAAGAACAATTACTATCTCTATCCTTGTCCTCTCTGCTTGTCCTAACCGCCAATATCATCTGCAATCTTTTTTTTTTTTCTTTAATAGAGATGGGGATCTCACTATGTTACCCAGGCTGGCCTTGAACTCCTAAGCTCAAGGGATCCTCCTGCCTCAGCATTCCAAAGTGCTGGGATTACAGGTGCGAGCCACCACCCCCAGCCTTATCTACAATCTTTAGCCTTTGGTGATTTCTGGGAGAAGTCATAGTGTACTTTGACCATCAACTTGTTTTCAACCTTTCTGTATTCATATGTTTTTGATGTGTCTCCTTTGGGATATAGCTGATTGAAAAGATCAGTAAAAAAATTTTTGACTTTGAACTGCTGAATTAATTTATCCATTCATTTATTATGAGTACTGATATGTTTTGTTTTATTTGTATTACCTATCTTGTGCTTCCATTTTACCTTTTTCCTGGCTGGTTTTTCTTTCTTTTTTCCTTACTTCCCTTTATTCTTTCCTTTCCCTAATATAGTTTTGAAATTATACATTCAGTTTCTATTTTTATGCTAATCTTTAAATTTTAAATATGTATAATTGACTTAACAAAGTCCAAAATAATATCCCTTCTGGCAAACTTCGTGCTTTAATTCTGCCTTCTCTATCCCATTTTCAATGTGATAAATGTGCAGTATTTTAGGTCTTCTTCATTTTTAGCCCTTGCTTCAAAGTTTTTTTTTTTTTTTTTTTTTTTTTTTTAAGAAAATACTTACCTGCCAGGCGCTGGCACCTATAATCCCAGCATTTTGGGAGGCCGAGGCAGGTGAATCACTTGAGGTCAAGAGTTTGAGACCAGCCTGACCAACATGGTGAAACCTTGTCTCTACTAAAAATACAAAAAATTAGCCAGGCGTGGTGGTGCAGGCCTTGTAATCTCAGCTACTCAGGAGGCTGAGGCAGGATAATTGCCTGAACCCAGGAGGCGGAGGTTGCAGTGAGCCGAGATTGTGCCACTGCACTCCAGCCCGGGTGAGAGAGTGAGACTCCATCTCAAAAAAAGAAAAAAAACAAAAAAAACAAAAAAACTTACCTACATTTACCTTATGTTTACCGACTACTATGCTCATATTTTCTTTGGCTGAATCCCTTCTTTTTATTTATTTTTTATTTTTTTTTTGAGACAGAGTCTCGCTCTGTTGCCCAGGCTGGAGTGCAGTGGTGCAATCCTGGCTTACTGCAAGCTCCGCCTCCCGGGTTCAAGCAATTCTCCTGCCTCAGCCTTCCAAGTAGCTGGGACTGCATGCATGAGCCAGCATGCCAGGCTAAGTATTGTATTTTTAGTAGAGACAGGGTTTCACCATGTTGGCCAGGCTGGTTTTGAACCTCTGACCTCAGGTGATCCACCAGCCTCAGCCTCCCCAAATGCTGGGATTACAGGCATGAGTCACCACACCCAGTCCAATTATTTCTTTCTACTTCAGTTTTCTTCAGCCTCCAATTCTTTCTGTAAGGATCTGTAAATGATAAGCTCTTTCAATTTTGTTTTTCTGAAAATTTTTATTATTGTACCCTAATTCTTGAATGATACCTTAACTGGGTCTAGAATTTTAGCACTTTGAAGATACTGTGAAAATTGCAGTTGGAAACTAATTATTGTACCATTGCTGGTAATCTGTCTTTTTCTCTGTGTTTACTTTTAAGGTTTTCTCCTTATTTATAGTGAGCTTCAGTTTCACTCCCATTTGTCCAGGTGTGGGTTTACTCTGACTTACCCTGTTCTGTACTCAGAGCGCTTTAAATCTGAGGACTTAGATTTTTTATTCAATTCTGAATACATTTTTCCCTTGAAACTCAAATATATATATATATATATATATGAATTTCTAATTCTATATTCCATAATTAAACCTTCTTTAATATTGTCTTACATATTTGTTGTGCTGAATTCTAGTTAATTTCTTCAAAGCTGAGCCATTTAATCTCTCTATTAATGTCAGTGATTATATTTTTACAAGTCAAGCACTAAATATACATCAGCTATTATTATCCTTCCTTGAATAATTTCAAACATACTGATTGCATAGTCTTTCTCAGGTTGTTCTATTACCTTGCATTCTTGGAGGTATTACTCTTCCTGTTCATCACATCTGCTGTCTCTCCCTTAAGGTGGATTGCTTCTTTGTAAGATTTGTAATTTTTTCATGTCTGGCTTATTATTATTATTATTATTATTAGCTAATTTTGTTTTTTATTTGGGCTTACTGAGTAATGTGGGATTTTCTTCTAATGGTTCCACTTGGATTGTTAACTGGTTTAAGGTAACTTTTTGTATTAATTTCTCAACAGTAAAATCTAGACCTACCCATGGTGCCAGTCTGCAGTGTTTTATAGGACACTCTTTGAACTTCGTTTGCACTTTGTGTACATGCATATAGATGTAATTATATTTTACCCAGTTTTTGAAATAATAAGGAGATAGGCTCTGTGTTTGTTCTATTCAAGGTTTTGCAGGATTCAGAGTTCTTTATTCTTCATGTCTGCCTGGTAAAATTTTGTATGTAGCCAATTGTTCAGTATTTGGCTTTTCCTCACAAGACACAATTCCCCAAACTCTCAGAATTTAAGGAAAAAACTGCCTATTTATCCCGATGATGGTAATAAATTGGCCAATGAGATATCATAAAAAAAAAATAAAACCAGACAAACTGACCATTATAGGCTGATCATAATAAGAATGAGATTCATCTAAAATGTTAGGTTTGCTGAAAATGCCTGGCATTGTGATTCATTTGCATTTTTATTTTTTGCTGTCAATAATTAGGTGGACATTTTAAAACTTTTCTTAGGGAAAGAAAAATGCAGTACATGCGAAGATTTCCATACATTTCCAGGGAGTTCATGGACTTCTTGGGGCCTACCCAAATACATTGAGTTAAGATTTTTTGACTTATGTAGTCTTTGGCTTACAGTTCATCATATTTGAGCACCCTTGTTGGGGTATACGAGGAGGCCCCCAATGAGTATCACTCCTCCTTTCCATCCAGGTCTCTCAATAATTTAATAATTTTTTTAAAAGTGTAGTGTCTAAAAAATGAATTCTGTTCAAATGTGAACAGAATTGAAAATGAAATTCTCTTCAAATATCAAAATTGAGGTCAAGTTGGAGGATGTGTCTTAATGAAAAGCAAAATGGCTGTCCTAACCAGATCTCAGGATTAGTCTGATTCACTGGCACAGACCCTGGTAGTCTGATCCAGGGCTGGTATCTCTGCGAATTCTGCTGGGGTGATATTAAGACAGAGGGGAAGAGAAGTTCCTGCAGGCTACGCTCCTTCTGAGGAGTGAAGCTATGATATTGATCATTGGATTTCCCAAGTTTATCCAAGATCATGGAATGGATATTGATCATTGCATTTCCCAAGTTTACCAATCAGTTAAGTCCCTCCAGTTTCACTAGGGTGGAGGGAGTAGCCGTGGGGAGAGGCTAGGAAAAATCCCTCCCCATGGAAACCAGGAGGGAGCAAGACAGTTCTCCTCAGCATCGCTGACTAAGAGTGTGTAAGACAGATTCAACTGCTTAAAAATTTGCTATGAAAAATTCTCGACTTGAGTAATTTACACCCAGATTGCCTGACTGGAATTGCTGCTGCTGGCCACGCAGCCAGCCGCCTCATCATAAGAGGCACTTGGCGGAGGTTGATGGTGAGGGGCTCTTCTGGGTACTACTCTGTCTCCCTGGCAACGCGGCTCCCTTCCACAGCTCAGAAGAACGCAAGTTTTCCAGTCCGTCGTCCGCGTGAGGAGAAATTACATGCAATTTACAGAACACCTTGACGTGATACTCTTCATCCTCACAGGGTTACATTTTAGAGGAATTTGCAGTAGGATTCAGGGGGCTGATAAAAAAAAACACACACACACACACACGCAAAAAGGTAAAGTCTGTCCATCTTGAGACATTATCCTTGTAGTTGATGCTAATTGAGGTGAATCCATTGCTTTAAAAAATGTAGCACTTAAAAATCTATTCTTATTCACTTTCCTGAAATCTTATTTTTTTTCTCACGATTGTTGGCTTTTACTTCTTTTAAGTCACAGACCTATGACCATTTTGCGCTGCTTTTCATTGCCTGGATGCTTTAGGTCATTCATAAACTCCAGTCTTTTCTCCTCTCCGATTCTTTCCCATCGTCCTAATATAGTGACTCATCTCATTATGTTCCTAAAAGCCTGACAAAGATAGTGTGTTTCGATTAAGAATCCTTTAAGACATACTTTCTCATAAATGCACCCTTGTGTAGCTGCTGTGGGTCTGAAATTTTAGGCTTTCATTTCACTTGAACTGGGATGAACATTTCTGGGGACGAAACAGCTCAATGGCGTTTGTCAGGACTCCGTGGTTGTATCCAGGAATGCAGAACACAGCTTTGAGTCACCCAAGGCGGGACCCCCAGTCATGCCTCAGCAGTAAACACAGAGTTGTTAGTATGAATACTTGCTTACAAGTAAACTTAAATGGCTTTTCTTGGATTCCAGGTCCATCTTTTGGTTTCATTTCTGACAGAGCTCTAATTTTTCTCAGACTTCTAGCTTGCTCTCAAAAAGTAATACATGACATTGTTGCATGGAAAAAGTGTTAATGGAAATTTTGAGCCAGATAATTTACCCTATATTTTTCAGTTAAGTCTTTTTAAATTAAAAAACAAATTTTAACTATCATGGGTGCATAAGAGGTATGTATATTTAGGGGTACATGTGATGTTTTGGCACAGGCATGCCGTGTGTAATAAATCAGGGTAATTAGGGTATCCATCACCCAAAGCACTTATTATTGCTTTGTCTTAGGAACATTCCGATTCCGCTCTTTTAGTTATTTTAAAATATACAATAAATAATTGTTGACTATTGTCTCCCTGTTGTGCTATCAAATACTAGATCTGATTCCTTCTAACTATATTTTTGTACCTATTGACCATCCCCACTTTATCCCCATTCCCGCTACCCTTCCCTCAGTTAAGTCTTAAACAACTATGTTTTCCAGATGAGGAAACCGAGGCTTTAAAAGAAAGTATAGAATTCTACATTTGAACCCAGAACCATTTAATCTTTGCCCTGCTCTATAAGACTTCTTATTTTAATCTTTAATAATTTTTTGAGATTTAGTCTTTGTTTAACATCATCCTCAGGCAAGGCAGGTTGTGATAATTATACTACATAGTCCTCAGTTTTTAATCCAAGTAAACTGTGGAAAATATTTTCCACCAAAGGTTTTAAAATCTGCTTAACTTATCTTACAAAGTCTTATTTACTGACTTTCAGAATCTGGGCAGGAAGTACAATTTTTCATTTGTTTTGATTTTGTAGAAAGTACGTATTTATATTTATTTGGTTTCTTTTATTCCATTTGGCTAGTTACTCTATAAAAATGTAGTTATACATAATCACTGGCTAAAATATTGGCCACTTCACCCTACAATCCTATAATAACTTAAAAATTACATTTACTAAACAAATAACTTATCATATATTCTCAGTGTAAAGATTCAGATACTATGCAACATACAGATTGAAATACAAAGGTCTCCGTTCATCACCATTCCATTAGATCTTATACTGATCTCCAGGGATAGTCACCAAAAGCAGGAAGATATTTATCATTCCAGCCTTTTATACATGTGCTTGGGGATTTCTGTACGTGTACCTACATATGTATTGGATTCATTTATTCATTTAATTTAAAAGGCAGTTAGACTATGTTTGTTGTTTTGTACTTGCTTTTTCTCCTGTAATATTTCTTAAAGCTGTTTACATGTCAGTTCAAGTAGATCTACCTTATTCTTTTCAGGGCAACACAGTATTTCATTTTCTAATACCAAAATTTCCTAAGGTGTGTTCCATGGTTGAAAAAAATTGGGAAATACGAGGTTAAACACAGTTAACTAGGATCCCTTACTGTAGACTATCAGAGGCCCCAGTATGGTAACGGACATTGTAAATCTCCACGATGATCTATCCAGCATGGAATATTTAGCAAACTTCGTGGACCACTTTATTTAATTTGACGTCACAGCTTCTCCAGGGAGACGCTGCTTCTCATGGATGATGTAAATCTGGGAGAGCAGGCTAATACTTAGGATGCCTGATCTCAGCTGGCTGCACTCAAGGGGCCAGTCAGCCGGATCCAATTAGCAGGAATAAAAATGTTGCACACTGGTTTTAAATATCAACAGCACAAGTATAGAATAAGGATTAATTATTTTTAGAAAAAGGGAAGTCTTTACAATTTTATATGAATGTGTGTTCAGTACAAGCTATCAAGCTGATTTGACTACTTAAAAAGCTAATGAAAATTTCAGGTGCATAATTGGAATGATTGTGTCCAGATCAACGGAGGAAATTATTTCACTGTACTCATGCTGATCCAGCTTTAGTCCTTCAGTTACTCACAGGGAAAGCTCTACCTCTTAGCACCCAGAGCCAATGACATGTTCTCGCCTTTAACCCTGACTCAACCTTGGAAGAGGGAGGAAGAGAGCAGGGAGAGAATGAAGGAGCTGGACACAACTTTAGAAAATAACAATAACACTGCATGTGACATGTTAGAGTTTGTAAAGGGTTTCCCCAAGGATCCATTTACTCCTCTTAATTCAAGGCTGCAGATACTATTTCCCTCATTTTACAAAGGAAGAAAATAAGCCTCAGAGAAGTTATCAAGACCAGAGCTAGGTCTCGGGCCTAATTCTTTTGATGCCAAGTCTAGGTTATTTCAACTATATTCCAGTTGTTTTTCTATGTGTGTGTTTTAAAGCGTTTCTTCTTTTCATTGCCTGAATCTTTGCTATTCCCCAGAATACTCCATCTGAACTGAGTTAACCTGGTTTCTGACTGCTCACCTGCTCTCTACACTTCTTTTTTTGAACATAAACGCTGAAACTATTAATGATGGATGGGTTTGCATCATTGCACGACTTTCCCAATATATTCTTCCACTCCCACCTGCTCTCAGTTCTTTGCTTCTCCAACAGGATCTGCTGCTGCCCATTTTCCCAGAGCTGCTTTCAGTAAACATCCCCACCACTTACATAACAAAAAAGTCACTCACTTACTTATCTGGAATGGCTGCTTACTCCTCAGTATCCTGCTGAGTAAGGGTTGGTCAACATTAAATGTTCTGGAGTGGTCTTTGGTGGTATCCACTCTTAATCATTCACGGTATAAATAGGAAATGTAAAACTAAAAATTATACAATAAAATATCTGAGTAATGAAAAGCAATTTTTAAAGCATTCTACTGCCAGGGAAGAAAACCTGTTTCTCAACGAAGCATAGCTATTGTATAATGATTATTAAAATGTTGATACAATGCCTAGATTGCTCTTTATGTATTTTTCATTAGGTTAATGGAAAACATGAAAATTTCTGGTTGACAAATTTGCATACAAAATGTAATTTCCGAAAGTGGATTAAAACAATGTTTTATTGTGCCGGATCAAGCATTTTTTTATTTTTCTAGTTTTTTGAGACAGAGTCTTGCTCTGTCACCCAGGCTGGAGTGCAATGGCGCAATCTTGGCTCACTGCGACCTCTGTCTCAAGCGATTCTCCTTCCTCAGCCTCCCGAGTAGCTAGGATTACAGGCACCTGCCACCATGCTTGGCTAATTTTTTGTGTTTTTATTAGAGACAGGGTTTCAACCTGTTGGTCAGCCTGGTCTCGAACTCCTGATCTCAGATGATCCACCTGCCTCGGCTTCCCAAAGTGCTGGGATTACAGTTGTGAGCTACTGCACCCGGCCAAGCATTTTTTTTAAAAGTCAAAAGTTTTGATGCATGGTCAAAAACAGATACTTCAGTTATTAAAAACCATTTTATCCAACATATCACCTGAAAGAAGTATTACCATATTGAGCTTTTGTGTATACTTTACAGAACTGGAGTTCAAACCTCAGAAACACATAGGAGATTTTTTGAGAAATGTTTAACTATGTTGAAAAAAGGAGAGAACTTTGGAAAATCATGATATGAATTTCATTTTGTTTTTAGAACAGATTGAAAACTGGCTTCTTTCTTCTTTCACAAACTATCCATATAGCTATGGTGCTTGCGATTGACATGGACATTATTGATGTACCAAATAACCTTTAAAATATTTACCTAAACATGTTGGGTGTGGTGGCTCACACCTATAATCCCAACACTTTGGGAGGCCAAGGCAGGAAGAGAGTTTGTGCCCAGCAGTTCGAGGCTGCAGTGACCTATGATCAGACCATTGCACTCCAGCCTGGGTGACAGAGCAAGTCTCTTGAAAAAAAGTTTACCCAAACATTTTAGGTGCCTCATAAAATCTCTCAGTCAATTAAGCAATGTAAACTAATAATTAAACAGTAAATGTTACTACATAATGGGTGCTATGGGGGAAATCAAGAAGTTTAAGGTAATGCCCCAAAACACGGGACATGAAGAGCTAAGTCCATGACTGACAACAGAATGGGAGCTCATTGCCTAATTATTACTCTGTATGTATTTATTTATTTATTTGAGATGGAGTTTCATTCTTGTTACCCAGGCCAGAGTACATTGGAGCGATCTCAGTTCACTGCAACCTCCACCTCCTGGATTCAAGTGATTCTACTGCCTCAGCCTCCTGAGCAGCTGGAACTATAGGTGCCTGGTTAATTTTTGTATTTTTAGTAGAGACAGGGTTCGCCATTTTGGCCAGGGTGATCTCAAACTCCTGACTTCAGGTGATCCATCCGCCTTGGCCTCCCAAAGTGCTGGGATTACAGGCGTGAGCCACCACACCCAGGCCTAATTATTAAGTGAACCAAAGAATTTCTCACCACCCACAAAGCATATTGGGAACCCATGCGGTGTAGATATTAAATGAGAAGAGAAAGTAACTCTGTGGAGGAGGTGAGTTTTGAGTGATGGGGCAGGATGAGGTGGATGTGAACTGCTTAAGAAGAGCCTGGAAATCATCACAAGGAGGTGGGGATGGCCAGAGGAAAGGATGAGAAAAGCAGTCACTGAGTATTGATGATATTCCAGATCTTATGCATATATTGTCTCATTTAATCCTCATAGCACCCTAGGAAGTGAATCATATTTTGCCCATTTTTCAGAAGAGGAAACTGGGGTGCAGTTCCAGATTCAAAAACTTGTGCTTTTCTTTTTTCCTACACATTTTCTTTGTGACAGCCTTAAAAGGTGAGCTAGCTCTCCCTAAATCTGTCATACAGATTGAAAGTCAACAGTGTCCTCACTTGATAGATGGTAAGAGAGAAGAATAAGATATCATATGCATTTTCAAAATGAAATAGCCATTTGAGGTCACTATCAGTTCATGCTGATGGCCAAGCAGCACATCTTCCTATCTATAAATCTTTTTCATGTTTAATAAATGTCCTTGAATTTAGCCCTTTGTTAATGTGACTTATGAGGTCTTTATTTCTTCAAGGCAATTATTTCCAAATTTATGAATTAACAATCTGGTCAATGTGTACCTGCACCTAAGCAATTAGACAAATGTTGTTCTTGGCCTCTGCTGAAAGCCCTCACCTCCCTATGACTTTGCACCTTCTCTCTTCCTGATGAGAGACAGAAGACATGTTTTACTGGTGCTCAAATCAGCTCTGGCATTAATGGAGGTGCTGAATGACTTTAAGTAATTATTTAGGACTATAAATTTTTGTTTAGCTCTCATATGTAACCCTTAATTGCCAATACTAATTAGAGATGGATCGAAACTTGAGGCCCAAAGATGCCACAGAGATTTACAGAATGTAGACAGCCTTCGCTGAAAGACGAGATTCTAAATAATGTCTCTTCTTTATTCCTCTATCTTAACCACCTTTGAATCATTTAGTTTCATTCACTAATAACAAGTTGATCCTGCTCCGGGAGCCAATGGAATTTCATGGGACTTTGGTTTATACTGTGTTTTAAATTTCCCTTCTTTTAATGGAGTCACTCTCTTCTTCAAGACTTTGAGAAATTCATCTCATTGTTACCAGGAGCAGCATTTTTGCATTAGTCCATGATTGCACTTTCTATCCGAAGAATTCACAAAGCTTCAAAATACATTGTTTAAAATTATCAGATGCTATGGCATCAACATACTGGTTGTCAAAGAATTCTCTGAAGTAATTTTTAAATTTTATTGTTTTAATGAAGACAGGATCTCTCTATGTTGCCTAGGCTGGTCTCAAACTCCTGGGCTCAGGTGATCCTACTGCCTCGACCTCCCACAGTGCTGGGATTACAGGCATCAGCCACCACATCTAATTTTTTAAGGGTGATTTTTTTAAGAAGCACACTAATAGAGTTAACTTTATTGCAACATAAGAACAATTCCATTGCAGTTTATTACTGTTTAAAATAGCTGAACAGAATAGCAAAAGTGTAAAAACAAATCCTTCAGTCCTTTTTACAATTTGGTAAACATTCCCTGTAATTTTTGTGCAGATGACAAAAATCTACACATAGGTGACATCATATATTTTATTAACCTACATATGCCTGTCGAGAATCTGTCATGGGTATATTCTTGTAGCAATATATGAAAATCTGTTTTATGCATTTGAGTACTGCATAATATTTCTGCTTTTCTTTTTTAAAATTTTATTTTACAACTCCACCAGATCACTGGAATAAATACTGTGTGATGTTTCATTGTATGTGTACATCACGATAATTCTATCGATGGAAAGTTTGATTTTTTTCCCTAATTTTAGCTTCTTAAAAAAGGGCAATAATAAATATTATTTTACATAATATATATTTTATCTATACCTTTTCACACTTAACTTTTAAATAAATTACCAGAACTTAGGTTGATGAATCAAAGGGCATGCACATTAACTTTTTTTTTTTTTTTTTTTTTTTTTGAGACAGAGTCTCCCTCTG